>NC_043994.1:16268912-16423912 GCF_902150065.1 Myripristis murdjan | reverse complement strand
CAATACTGCAGTTGCATGGACCTGTCAGGGAACAGAGGAAAGGTCATTTGCCGTGTGGGTTTCAGCGGGTAAAATAAAGCATGTACGTGCGTGTGTTTATATGCCTGTATGTGTGTGTGTGTGTGTGTGTGTATTTGTGCACCTGGCAGGGAGAACTGGGGTTCAGTGGATGATAGCAAGGTTATTGTCATCTAAGCTGCTCAAGGTCAGCTGCCATCATCAGCACAGGTATTATCTCCTCACACAGACAGCCAATGCACTGTAGTTTATGTCCTTGAAATGAAACAAGGTCAAGACATGGTCAAGCTATTTTTTTTTTTTCTTCGCTTGCCTAGAGATGAAACCGAACTGATGACTTTCCCATGTGTATTTTACATACTTTGAAATCAAAACACTCTTCTTGGGTCATGTGGATTACACATAACAAGAAAAAAAAAATACAGAGAAAACCCATTGACGCCATTCTAATGTTGCAACATATTAATCTGTTACCGAGCCTTTGAGAGGGAGATACTTCAGATGGAAAATTGTCCAGCTCGGCAAGATGCTAAGCAGGTTAAATGGCCGATCAGCTCCATTGTTTCCACCATCTTTGCCGACGGAAGACAATGGAAATGAACAGCACAGCAAAGTGATATGCCTCACTTCACCCGCTGAAAACTACAATTCCCCTGCTTTACCTCCCATCCGCAGAACAACTCTATTTGAACCAAAACGATTAGAAGTAAAATGAGCTGAATCAAGTTTTCCTACTCTATATCCGGACAAATCTTCCGTCATTTTCCTCATCCTCTTGGAATAAGATGCCAAAAATCCCAACGACGCCAACAATTGATGTTGACTAAACTATGAGGGAGGGGTGACAGTCAAACCCGGGTACCTATTTACACCAACAAATGAAATGTTGACACATATGGAACAGGTGAATAGATTCAATTCCACCCCCTCCACGGATATCGAAGAATTTGTTTTCGTTGGGAAATTAAAGTTTTGATTTTAAGCCGGCGAGTTCCTTTATCTCTCTATTCTTCAATAGGTTTAGTCATGCACAGAGAAGGTGCTTAGAACTTTCCAAAGAGACTCTCGGCGAGGGTGGGGGAACTCACTCTGTCAGAACCTTTTGTGAAGGGTTTACAGCTTAAACCCGTTGCCCTATACATCGGTGACCCCTTTTCCCCTCAGACTCAAAAGTTTCTCCGAACATCAAACTCGGGATTATCTTTTGATTTCCTCCTAGGTGAAAGGAGCTCTAAAGTCCACAGCTGTTGGGTCTGACAGACAAAGGGGGGAGGAAGGGAGACTGTTAAGTCACCATATTTGTCATGACTGGGTTACCTCTCCTGTCAGAACCATTTTTCTTCCACATGCTAATTGGCAATATCTTCCACCCTCCTCCAACCACCCCAACACCCACCCACCCAGAATTACACCACTTTTTTAAACCCCTTTCTTCAACCTCTCCCCCCTCCTTTTCCCCATGGCCGCCTGCATGTTTCACTCCTCACCCCCACGCAGCGCCCCTCTCGCTGGCTCGAGGCTGTCCCTGTCCGGGGGAGACGAGGTCTGTCAAATCAAGTCGAAAGCTCATTAGCATACTAATCCGCAATAAATGCTCAAGATCTCATGGGCTATATTTGTCACTTCCTCCAGGTCCAATCAGACACAACAAGAGGTGTTGATAAGTTACGGCCAAACTCGACCAATTTGCCCTGACGTTAGATTTACAAGCTCATGGTGATCAAAAACACAAAGCACCCCGTCAAGAGGTAGGCTATTTCAAAGCAAAAGCTGCTAAAACCTTCACAGAAAAATGAATTAGTGTATGTCAGTTGAAAGGATGTTTGCTAGAGATATGGCGATGGTTCATGGGCAAGCCTACGGTGAGAAAGAAGGGTCAAATGAAGCCAGGAGGAGACATCATAATTCATATGAAGACCAAAAGCCCAGTGGGGCTCTTTATTGACAGCACAAGTCTTGTATCTGCACTGAAGCTGTAACTACATCCACATCTGTACCTCTATAAATCCTATAAAAGGACAGCTTTTCTGGCAACAGGATCTGTGGAAAAGTATGGCTGCAGACAAGATTTAAAAAAAAAAAAAAAAAAAAACAATCAGTTTCCAGTTTATGGAACTGTGTGGTGTGCGAAACATACAATTATTCAATAAATCATTTAGTGTACATCCATAAATCCTGAAATGGAAATTATTTCTCATTTTAGAAAACTATTCAGTAGTTAATAATCTAATGTGCAGCAGCTAAACTATTACGGTTATCTTAATTATTAATTCACGTAAAAATACAATCCATGCTGGAGTCACAGCACATATTCTATGCTCTGATACCAAACAAAAATGATTCTGTGGATCTCATAAGCATTTCCTTCCATCCCCAGCTTATCATCTTCTCAAATGATAAACATTTCATGCCTCCTCATTCATCATCTATTTTCTGAAACAGCGACATAGATATGATAAGAAATATAATGCTGTATATCTGGCAGTGACATTAACTTTTTTAAAAACTTCTCCTGTTTCTCAGAGTGCGCCAGGCATGGCTTGAACGCAGGGAGATCAGAGAACATGGCCGCTGTGGTTCGCCTGCTACCATCAATCAGACCCCAAATGGCTTCCCTGACACTCCCACTACTCATTTTCCAGTGCGCCTTATGTGACCACCATCTTGAAAAGAGCAGTGGGAGAAAATGGGTGAAGGGGAAGGGTGCTTTTTGAAGAAAGGGGCAAGAGGGGGGGGTGTGTGTTTAAAATCACTGCCAAATGTTCTCTTAACAATAGGATTCCAAACACATCATCTGGAGAGGTGGGCTGTCGATGCAGTCCAGGTGCATGCCAGCACCGAGTGAGTGAGTTCTCTTGTCAATATTGTATGTTTGAAATCTTCAACACGCACTCTCCTCTACATAACCCCTCCCTCGCTTGTGCCCTCCTCCTTCCTCGCACTCCCCCTCCATCTCTTTGCTCCTCTCTCCTTTCCACCCCTGTGCCCCTCCCCTCCGTGTAGAGGCCAGAGTCAAATTTACAACAACTGTCAAAGTCAGGGATGACAGATAAATTAATCTTCTCTTCATGAGTTTACATCCAAGGCATCTGGGCTGCTGATCTGGCCCCTAACAAGCGCAGGGTCTCGGCGAGCTGTCTTTTAAAGCTGATGTTTTCATGGCCAGAGATGAATTACCCTGTCATGAGAATCTATTTATACAGCAGTTAGAGGGTGGGGCTCTGGATCCAGGACAGCGTGATTTCATGGGTTAAGGTCCCCTTGAAGCATCTGTTAAATCTGGTTCTGTCAGACACACGTCAGCACCGGGTCCATTTTTGGAGGAGCTTTTGTTATGTATTTTCCTCACAGTTGCAGCCTTATTGTTTCTCTTAGTCTCGTCTGCTCTCGGCGTTCTGCGGCTGTCTCATCCCTCCAACATTCCTGAACAGACAGATCCCAAAGTGAGCGTAATTCCTCCTTGATTGTGGCTCCATTAGTGGAATTACATTGCCCGGGTGTGAGAGCATGTAGAGTTAATGTAAATTCACATTCATCATCCCAAAGTCAGAGAGTGGTACAGAGGATGGAGTTGCCCCTGTGGATCATGGCCCCATTATCCAACTCAAACAAACCCAGTGGCTGTAAAGGCTGAGTCCCACAGGCGCCAAATGAGCCTTAACCGACAGACAGGTATATTTTGACAAGGCGTGGAGGCTCTTTTACTCGTTGGTTGAAAACTTACAAGAATCCTTTTTTGGTTATCAATTGAGAAAAAAAAGCCTTAATGTGAAAGCAGTGGAGAGAAGCATGCAGAGAAGTAAGACAATTTGCTGTGTGGGATTTAGCCTTCTAGTGCTTTAGTCCAAGTCAGTCTTTATATTTAAAAATAAAAAAAATATATCTAAAATGCAGTAGATATCTCTTTTTAAAGAAGTGCTTCATTTTCTTCTTGACCTCTGCACTTTTGCAACAGTGTAAAAGTGCAACAATATTGAGTACCCCAGTCAGAGTACACTCAGCACTAAAATATTGTTGAGTTGACTTGTACCTGAAAGTGTTGATGACTTTCCTGTTGCAGTCTCTCTCTCTCTCTCTCTCTCTTTCTCTCTCCCTCTCTCTCTCTCTCTCCGTCTCACTCTCCCTATCTCTCTCTCTCTCCCTCTCTCTCTCTCTCTGTAATTCATCTTAAAATGGATTGCTCTGTCACCTGGACTAACACTTCACTGAGAGCAGCCATCAATACTTTTTGTCAAAAACTGCACGCTGTGCCAGACATGTCATCAATCACCATTTACATAAAACAAAGAGCTTTCTATATGACTGCCAGTCAGAGGCAGGACTGCTCTGAGGTTGCCGAAGATAAAAGGAGCTGTTTCATAGGTCCACAGAGACACCGACTGCACAAGTCAGGGTTCCATGTGTTGTCAATCTCCGACCAATTGCCATTGGATCGCAAACAGCAAGCAATAAATCAATGAACCAAAGTTATATGATCCGATCCATACACCCTGAAGTGAGCTTTGAAGAACCGCTCTGAATGAATAGACAGGTGGATAATTTCCTGATTGAAAATAGGACCAATGGGGAAAATAACTGCTAAAATGTTGCTAATAAAATAAAAAATAAAAAATCGGTCAAAACTTTGCACAACCAAGACAGAGGCCTGATGACAAAGTGCAACGACGGCATGAGACAACTTCATCAGGCTCTGCGGTGTGTCTCTGTCCACCTGTGTTTGTACAAGTGCAGAAGTCAAGAGATATGAACGGCATCCTCTCCCCCGGTTACTGCTCCCATCCATCCTCGGAGGACTAAAATAAGCCAGCTTTGATATGAAACACACACACTGGCCTCAGAGGCTTGTCTCATACATTCACAGCTTTTGACACCCCGAAGAAAGCAAGATTTCATAGCATTTATTTAACAGCTGAAATATGGAAATGATTCTTATAATCATTCCCACTCTGTTAGCCATCTTCCAGACAAATACAGTAAACAGACCAAAAATTCAGCGATAATCCATTCAGCCATACTGTTTTGTTATTTTGTAAATAATGTATTGTATAAGCCCTAAAAACCGATTCACTAGGAAACTAACTAGATTTCTTCCGTTTTTGCATTTTTTTATGGATTTATTTTTTTGCTCACCTTATGTTTACGAAAATGTACACAAATAGAATCCATGCCGGTGTGCGCGCATGCACACACACACAAACACACACACACACACACACACACACACACACACACACACACATAAAGAATTCAATTTGGAAACCATCATTGGAGCGCAAAGGAGGACAGGAAAGTCATATTGCTATAATGCTCAGATTATCAATCATCCTGACGTTTTATTGGCTTTATCACTGTACATACCATTAAAATGATGTCTGGCCCAGATTGTCAGGGGGCAAACATTAAACAGGCCAGGATTAAAATGCAGATCCCAAACAACTTTGCCTCTGCCGCTGAAATTGCACAGGACTAGGCAGCTGACTTTGGATGTGCTGTCGGAGGAGACATCACATCAACACGGAGCTGGGCTGACGAGTAGATAGATAGTGTCACACTCAGGAAATGCAGAGGCTTCCCTCTATTTATCACACGCTGTAGTCAGTCAATGCACTAAAAGAGTGATAACAAATGAGGGGAAGAAACATCTATTAATCTCCCCTTGCGCTCCTAATCAGACATCATTGGCAAGCTCCTTAGCACTAGAATGATATGCAGCGAGTCTACTGCTCATGAAGAAACATTAATACCAACACTTGTGCTATTAAAGTAATTTTGGTGGCTCTGAAGCAATGAGGAAAGCAAATATCCATATTTCAAAAGATCTTGACAGTTAAAAGGTTGTTAATGGACATTTAAATGCTAGTGCTGCTGCCAAGCTGGCAAGAAGAGCCATAAAGCAAAAGAAATGTCTCCTCTTTCACAACCTTTAATCAAAGGAATGTAAAGCAAACACACCATGCTACCGCCTGCGAACAGGAGGAAAAATACTTTTCCAAGAAGTTTTGGGTTTTTTTCGCCCCCTTTTTCCTAACTGCATTCAGTCATAAAACATATCAGATGAGCTTGTGTGATTTTTTCCCCCTTTCCCCAACAAATAAATGTTTTCACATGGGAGTTTGGTGTTAATTATCGTTTTAGTCACAGCAAAAGTTCAGTGGAAAGGTTAGCATCTTTCATTCGGGAACATTTCAAGTTCTTTATTGCTTCTGTCATGGTTTGGAAATTCATTCCATTTCGAAATTTGGAGCACAGAAGCAACCATTCAATTTGTAAAAGCGATGCGGTAATGTGATTGGAAAATGCCCCACACACTCACAGACCCAGGTGTCAACAGTTCAAAGTGTGTCATTGCAATTCGGCAACGCTACTTCTAAGAACAGGAGATGCTCAGTTTGCGTTCACCCAAGCTGCCTCAATCCTCTCATTGTGGACCGGCTCTTGACGTGAAGTTACAATGACCTCTGCAGTATTTAATGCTGTCCATCTGCAATGGCAAACAATGTTTCCCTTTCTGTCTGGGTGAACAGTCAGAAAGTGTCTGTCACAATCTCACAGTACACTCTTCACAAAACATTAGGCCTGATAGATTTCTGCAGCATTACAAAAAAAAAAAAGAAAAAAAAAATTAAACAGTAGGATATCATCCCTCGGCAGGCATTTCACAGAGCGCTGGCACAAGAGAGTTTTTGCTCGGAGTTAAATACACTGTGAGCGACTGTAGCAGCAGAGGTGCAGCTGAACAAACTGAGTGCACTGTTTAATTTCTAAATCTCTTACATGTGTAGTCAAACATAAAATTATCTATGGGGTTTTGTTACACGTAAGAAGCCCTGCTTAAGTGTCGTCATTCAGCGTCATCCCATCTCATTCATACATTTTTTTTTCTTTTTTTTCAGAGCACATGCCGCACATCCCTCTTACTCATCATGTATGATGAATGTGTATTTTTTTTCTATATAACCAAAGGAAACGTAAATGAATTAATATATCAATTTCCTGTTCCTGCCCCTATTGGTTGTGCTTTATTGGCAACAGCTACTGTTGCATGTGACATTTTTTTCCATGATAAGATCCATTATTACCAAACAAAGAAGCATACAGTAAAATGCTTGACTATAGCGAAAATACTAATAATAAGCGACAGCATATCCCGTATTTGAGTGACAGACAAGCGTCAGCATATTAAATTCTTTTGACAACGAAAGGCTCCTTGTGCTCTGGAAGAGGGAAGCAAACAGTCAAACACAGAGGTCTCATGACCAGACACAAGATTTCTATCTATGTTATTTCCTCATTAGTTGACTCCCCCTCCTCCCCGTCCCCAAGCCTCTCATACCACAGTGGGTTCACCAAAGTTTCACTTCATTCAAGTCAAACTCATATCAAATGACATTTAGCATTCAGGTCGGCCATTGTAAACACTCAATCATATGCTGAGTGTCTGGATTAAATCACGTAACCGACTAAATGAGCTCCTTTCTACCTTATCTTATACTTCTATCAGTGTTAAACAACATGGGCCACAAATACTGAAATAGCCGTAGCAAATAGTTTTGATCATGTGCTGGTCTCCTTAATGAACTGTCACAGTGTGAACGTGGAGAAAAAAAAAAACTTCTAAAGACGAACAGACACGAGTCTATCTGTACTGGGACTTTGAAGGCTGTCAGAAAAAGGCTTGAGACAGCACTGTTCCCCTCATTAATCTCCTGATAGAGGAAATGAATACACTGACTGGGCCCGACATTTTTGTTCTCTCATAAAGAGAAACAGAGAATAGCCTGGAATGAAACTCCACACATTATGAAAGCTATTATCCTCAGCTGCCAGTCTCAGTGAGAGAGATAGAAAGCTGGTAATCCAAAACTAATAGGCAGAATGAGAGGTGCAAGGAGAAGAAAAACTAGGGGACTAGGTCAGATCATGTCTCTCTCTTTCTTTCTTTCTCTTTCTCTCTCTCTCTCTCCCTCTCTCACTCTCTCTCTCCCACCCTCCTCCAATTACTGATAGACAGGACCGAGTATGAAATAAGACTGAGAAATGAGAAATATTCATATTTCTCCTGAATGGTTTTAAATCCTGACAAAATAAAAGAACAACATGGAAGGTGGTTTCAATTTTGAGATGGTATCAAATCTGACAAGATATTAAACGGATCTCACAACACAGACTGTCGGTATCATTGCCAAGACAAAACAGGGTATCTTCCGCTTGGATGACAAAAAAAAAAGAAGATTTATTACTCAAAAGGCACAAATTGACACTTTCAAAATGGCTGCTCTGAGGCACAATCCCTTCATTTCACCAAATTAGCAGGCCCAACAGCACAGCCTAATCTTTAAAGCAGAACTCAACTGCCACCAATCATCAACCAAACCACTGAAAATAGCAAGCATGGTACAACCCAGATTACTTGATCTGCAGTCAATCACTGAAGAGAAAATCCCCTCAAATCCTTGATGACTGCAGTGCACTCATCCACCGCACACATCCATCATCGCAGAGGTTGCCAGTAGGTCACTGATGGTTCTAATATAAAAGTCACTTCCCATCTGACATCCGTAAAAATGATTAGCAACAGAAAATGACCTCACCAAAATATGGGATGCTATGCTATGAAAAACAGACAATATTCAAAGTTGTTTTTATTGTTACTATGATCACAAATATCAATTGAAAGCTTTATATTGGCAAGCTTTATTCTAGTCACACATACATGACAGAGAATGGAGTTCTCTCCAAGATCTCATCTTTTTTTCAGTCAAAATACTGCACAAAAATACCACTTGCATCACCATCACCCCATGAGAAATTTGGTCATATAAGCCTGTCCTTGCTTCCGGATATTCTTTTCAATTCTCGGCACCTCGAGCATCCTCCACTGGCTCCACCACTTCAAAAACACACCTCATGAAAAAATCAGGAGGCCTGTCTGACATGTGTCCCCCTGCCCTGATGGCATGCCAACACCAAAGGCCAGCATTGATTTTCTGTAACGCAGGGTCGGATTAGCCCTCGACAGGGATTAGCTGCCTGTGCAAGGCCTCAGGGTTCGCTATAAAACTAATAATTAATTTAAACAGCCGGGCCCGTGGAAGGATACACTCACTACAAACTCCCAGCATGAGGGGGCTGAGTGACGGACTGTCTGGTGATCTGTGGAAGGAACAGCTGTGAGTATGGGCCTATGTTCAGCCTGGGTCTGAAACACATTTGATGATTCCTTAGCATTTGCAACCATGTTTTGTTTTACCTCTAGAGTCCATAACACATCCTTGAAAAAAATTCTCACCCCCAGATTACTAAGCTTTAGACGAAGGTACATAAATAAAGCCATTTGTCTAAAGTTTAACCTGACAGACAGCCATGTCAGCAGCCAATTAAGATTGATGCAGATGTGTTTAGCTGGCATGAGCACAGTGAACACTGTTCTATGCTTAAGCTTTTACCCTCACACTCTGCTTGATGTCCAACAGAAGGTCATGAGGATAAGCAGCAGCTATGAGTGTCTGTGTAAGAAAGCAGCCATGCTGCTCCTAGTGAGACCCTGTGAGAATAACAGGATAAAACTCATTCAAACATAAAGGCGAAAGTTTCCTCAGGTAGACAAAACAACCTTAATACAAAGTGGTTTTAGGCTAACATTATTAAATAGTAATTAAGTGATTTTTCATACTATATATTATAATATGAAACAGATGCAATATGAAGAGTTAAAAACCTGTATTTCTATGTAAGTTATACTGGTAGCATAGAATGGGCTGAATACTAAACATCCCAAACACTTCTTATAAAAGTAGTAGCACCCTGTCCCATGTAATCCCTCATATTAAGGAGGAAACACGATCACCAGAAAGCAATCCCTCATCGGCAACTTTGTTTAGATTAAAAAATCATTTACTCACACCTGTTACAGTGCGACCAATTATATGTTGGCACTGTAGCTTAGGGTGCGAAAAGACTAGCTGCAGTCACAGAGCTGGAATGAATTCACATGCAATCTAAGTTAAAGGTGCTATGCATAGTATTTTTAAACCTCTATATATTATTGTATATTATTGTTTGTTATTATTGTTGTTACTGATTAACCGTATAGCATTGATGTGATAACCATAAACAAATGAGACCACAGCGGAGGGAATTAATAGCCTCTATAATCACACCAGTCTTTTGCTGTGCTGTTGATTAACATGCTGAAAATGATTTTTGCGATCATCCTTTCACTTCATCCACCATCTGCAATTGTGAGAACCTAAAACTTTTAATGCCCTGCTCCGCTACATCCATCAAGTATCAGGCACTGCCATCAGCCAATGAAGGAATGCTTGTCTTGGAATCAGTTCTCACAAGCTACGGCCCACATTATGTTCGCACTGTGCTGCATCCAAATGGTAGCATCCGAGTTCAAGAATTGCTTCAACTCTAGATGGCTGATGAACCCAATATGAACCCAAAATAAAAAGCAAAATAAACTTTTATATTAGATGTTTTGTGGTTTAACTCACTAGCTAAATCATAAAATAAATTATTTTGATGTTTTATTTATGGATGTTAGGTACATTCTTCAAAGTAAAAGTCACAAAAAAAGATAATTACAGCCTACTCTGCTAATGTCTGGCTGTAGTTTGTGGCTGTATTGTAGTTTGTTTTCAGCCAAGTGGTTTACCGACATTGCTTGTATTTTACTCTGGAGTGACGGTGCATTGTTCCAGTCTTACCCACTCACTAATTAAGTGAATGACAAATGTGTGATTACTGAGGCTGAGAAGCATAAATTTATTTATAACAACACACTCGCAAAACAAACCAAAGCTATAAATCTAACCATATAGATGAATATGTTACAGACGTTGTTCCCCTTTGCTCCTCTTCACTGTCAAGGCCAAACATACTAACATGCCTAAGTCACTCTGTGGAGATGCAGTGTGTCGCAATGCCATGACATCGATGGCACTGCAGTCAGACGTTGAGCTGTGTTGTTTGCTCAGTTTAATGTGGAAGAACAATGGCACTTCTTGTTTTGTGCAGTAAAGCAAAGGCCCTTTAGTGCCACAAAGCAATGCAGCAGGGTGTCCTGTGAAGTCTAGCCATTTACACACAATGTAAATACATGGCTGCGAGGCTAGTTGAGGCACCAAGCTCTTCAGAAGTGGTCTCATTTGCTTGAGGTAATTATAGTAGTGCCTCAAAATGAATGTGGTAATAAAATGTAAACAGTAAAATGTTATGTGCAACACTCAATATGCAAAAAATGTGGAGAAAAAAAAATGTTTTAAAAAAATGGAACCCCAAGCTGATGAATAAGAATGTCTTGGGCTGAATGTGTATTTTACTTGAGGTGAAACCAAAACAATGAAGACCAACACATGCTGAAGCATTTCATTGTAATCTTCTGAAATCATCCCCCTCCTTTTACCTAGCTGCCAATAAGGGTTGCCACAGCAAGAGAAGGTAAAGGGATTTCTCCTACTCTTCAAAAGACTTTGATCTGACTGACACACAAACGGCCCTCAGATCACAAGTCTACAGACCCTGTTGGGCCTGCCTGCCTGGTCGGCTTGTACATGTACACTCCGTCCCTATGAGGATTCTTTACCCTCCTCCCATTTCCCTTCGTCTCTCCTTTATCCCTTTTTCTTCCTCCTCCTCTTCCTCTGCTGTTTGGTGTTTTGAAGCATCTGAGTACAGACATGTTCTGAGCTTTGGCGGACCCAGGGGCCCAAGATCCAGACAGAGGGAGAAAATAAAGAAACTCTCTGCTGTGCCCTCAGTACAAAAGCTATCTCACCACCACCACTGGGGAGAAACTCTTAAACATCAGCAAACGTCTGGACAGACAGAGAAGATCAGAAGACTGTTTGGTCTGTTGTTCACATAATCATACTGTCAGCTGCTGGTACAGTCAGCAGCTCACAGAGGAATGACCATGATGGGAGTCAATGCATTTATCCTAATGGAAAGACAATGTTTTATGAGGGAAAACAGAGAATAAGAATACTGTACTATACCGACTGCTGGCCCCAAAATGGAGGGGTTGTTTCTTGTAGTTTTCCAGCACAGACATGTCAGCAGCATGGACATGAAACATGCCGTCACTGTTTCTTATCTCAATATGTCCCTGGGTGGAAAAGTGAGGCAACAATCTACTGATGTCTTGCAGTCTGCCTGACCATTAAAACATATTTCCATGCTGATGGATGTCAGATGTAGCTTTAAAAAAAAAAAAAAATACACAGCTCGCCCTTGATTCGTGAGGTCATTCGCAACTACACAGTTTTCGAAACTTATTCTATTATGCTTTGCAAATGGAACGAGCAAATGTAAACTATAAACAACTTAAAATAATAGGAGGAAAGAGGAGAAAGGCAGAGCAGTGGAAGAACAGAGAGGATGTTATCCCCCACAAATCTTCCTGGCTGACCAATATCAAGTTCTTGGGATGGTGGCTTGGAAGGACAGTCAGAGGTTTTTATAAGTGAAAGCTGTGAAAGATGTGAGCAAGTTTATCTGAAATGGAAACGGGAAATGGGTTACAGCTGTGCTGAGAATGTGGCACAGCTGTCCAGAGCCAGAGATGGTTTAAGCATTCAACAGGAGCACAGGAAAAAAAAAAAAAAAAGACTCACCCACGGAGGTTGGGTAGGGGCCTGAGACTGCAAAGCAAGCAAATCATATAGTCCACATGTAGTTTATCACTCCACGGGTGGCAAACCAAGGTTTAACATGACTCAAAACACAGGGGTTAAAGGGTTATTACACTGGGCATTCATTTTTTGCCAAGATGTAAGAGCAAATTCTTTTAATAATGATGAGGCCTTCAAGGAGTGCTCTTTCTAATAACAGGTTCCAACTGCATTTTTATGGTCATAGGATTTATTCATCTACTGACAACATTTATCACGCGGCCCTCTTAAAAAAAAATCAACCCCCAAAATTCAAAACATGGCAAAAACCACAATCATCCTCTAAAATCTTGGCATCAGTACACGCATGTATCTGTCTTCACTTTTCACCCCTGGGCCCTCTAGGAGAAAGTCTGGGAGATTGAAAGCCATGAAGCGACCAAAACTGCCTAGACCATACCAAAGGGAGCTCCTTTGTTCCTCTTCCAAAATGGGCTCCAAACTTTTTTTTTTTTTTTTCCATTTGGGACTCAGCCAAGGGAAGTAGAAGTATGGCTGCCCTTCTCCATGCTCTGTTCTAATATGTTCCATGCCTTCCAGTTGCTTACATCATCAATCTGAGAGATGGCTAAGTGTGATGGGGTGAACATAAACAGTGCTTGAGTTATGGGCTAAAGGAGACACAGGCTGTGTCTCAAACATAAGTTGGCGCCCTCTTCCCTTCGATCCTTCTTTTTTCTTGGATGGAAGAGTTTTCGTATGGAGAAGTCCTAATGCCTGGCGGGTATCCTAAATGACTCTGCATGTGTTCTGTGTTTTAAAATTAGTGCTGTGGAGAGAGAGAGGAGTGAAGAGAAGGAAGGCGCTTTGCAATATTGAAATTCAGCCTCAACATCAACTTCAAGCAGCAACTGTGTTATTGACGGCCGAACGCCAGTCCTAATCATCTCCTTTTTAATGCTCGCTTAAAAATGCACACCCTCATGTCAAAACCTGACTGCACATTAACTCTCCCAAAATCGTCTACTTACTAAACATGTCACTAATGAATTATACATCTGACTTTTTTCCTCTCCCATATTTACATGGTGTTTCGGCAGCGTTTGTGGGTTTGTTGTAAAGTATTTAATAAGTGTTTAAATATGTACGAGAGTCAAGATCTTAGCCAGAGCATGCACTGTACTGAGATGTTTACACAATATCAAAAGTCTCTGCTGTGCCTATCAAAATGAGTAAGACATATGGATGGTTTGTTTTTCACTTGCCAAAATAGAAAAGGGAGTATGTCCACTCGGGCCCATCAGGTTAAACCATAAAGATCCATCACTGGGTTTGCGCTCTGCTAAAACGCTAAGGAAACATATTGTAGATTTTAAGACCCTTTTTATTCAGCCAGACTGTGTACTAAAACTAATTGGATTTCTGTCAATGGAAAAAAATATATCCCTGGGACGGCTTTGAACTCAATAGCTCTGACTATCCAACTGCACATGAGGGAGTGGGACCTCGCCACATGCCAAGCACCAGGGAGGAAAATTAAATCGGTGGTCAACATAAAATATTAAAATAGCATGGTATCGAATTTTTGAAAAATGATGTCAGGGCTGCTCATTATGTCCAGTAAGGCAGTGAATTAAGCTATATTTAGTGGGTGATAATTGAAATCATAGCTGTAGTCATTACCACTGACAAGTTTCTAAATAATACCCAATAAATCCCTTCTTTGTAGCAGGGTCCCCATGACAGCTGGCAATGCTGAAAAATACAAAGTACAGAAACAGAATCTCTTTTCCTTTCGCTCTTTCTTTCTTTCTTTCCTCTCTCCCTTCCTCCCTGCCCGCTCAATCTCTCTCTCTCTCTCTCTCTCTCTCTCTCTGACTCTTTCTCTCTCAGAGCCAATAAAATGTCAGCTTTTATTCTCCTCCTCCAAAGTGTTGGCTAGATGTCAGCAGGCCCTTCTAAAGCTCTGCCACTGCAAGCTGAAGGCCTGTAAATCTCCATGTCAGTGGCACGCCATCCGTCTTGGGATATACAATAAAAATGTGACGCAGTCATAAAAGGAATGGCATCACTGCCCAGTATATATAATGTGAACAAAAGGAACATAAAGATGTTCCCTTACATTCACAATCCCAAACCACAAGATGGCCCTAGATTTGAGGGGCTGGGGGGGTCGGTGGAATCCTCTAGAAGGCTGATGGCAGCTCCTGACAGTGATTAACAGATGATTCCTCTGCCATCAGTGGGCTTTTGTTGTACTGTAACGCAGAGATAGAGATTTATGCTTTAGAGGTGAAAGGAGCTGTGCAGCTGAAAGCTGACTGACTGGCTGAGTGGAGGACTTACTCATATGTACAGCCACTTCCATTGAGAGGAGAAGCTGATAGAAACTGAAACATTCATTCTAGCCAGCTTATGCCCACATTTTGGTATGTGTGTTTCTAAATGGAGGCTCTGACATGGAAGTTTTATGGTGACAGTCGACATGCATCTTGACAAAAAAAACATAAACTAACTGGTCAGACCTACACAAACCATTAACAGCAAATTTAAGCTAAGACCTGGCCTTAGTGCATGTGTTTCATATTAGCTGAGATCCAATGGATGGAATTAAGAGGCACGATTCATCTGCATGTGATCTGTAAACATGATGTTTCCCTTCAGGCAAAATTCGGGCAAAATTAGATGAAGTAATTGATTTATTTCTGTCAAACAGTTCCTCTGAGCATTATTTTATTTGTTTGTTTGTTTGTTTCATGCCCTTACACTAAGAACATGCAATGATGAAAAATGTTTTCCATCAGATACTAGAGTGCCGCTATAGGCCTTACTGACTCCACACATACAGTAGTTGGCAGTGTTTTTACTGTCCTCTACAGACGGGAAACTGTGTGCAGCAATTGCTTAAAAGAAAATTCTGATATCACCTCAAATTGGAGAGATGGAGGAACAAGAAAACCCATCCATTAAGCATAACATCTACTCCATTTCCCTAAGCTCTCTGTCATCCCGCCACTTTCCCAGGAGCAGTCCATCACTTAAAAATACATGCCAAAGAAAATTAAAAGGGCTTTTTTTCCAATACCATGAAACCAATATGAAATAGCATAGTTCTTGGTATGAATATGTTATTTCCTGCCAAACCGTGTCTCTCTCATCTCTGGTTTAAATCTGTTAGGGCTGGAGGAGCTCTGTATCCTCCTTAATTCATGAGACACAGATCAGGTTATCCTAGAATATTAGCCTAAACAAGCCTGATAGATCAGATATGGAATATATTTCCTTAGCAGAACCAAGTGCACCACGGCTATTACCACACACACATACACACACACATACATATATATATACACACACACACACACGCAGACACTCAGACACTATACACTCCGAGTTAAGTGATTTGAGGACTTCATACTGCCAATGTTTCATATCCTCTCCTCCTGACACTTTATCTGCATACTGGCATCTCTGCAGATTGAACACTTAGGCAAGACAATGACAGGCTCTCTCCCCGTTGTCACTTCTCATTCTAGGACCAGTCTAATGCCTCTTACTGGGCTTCTGCCAATAACAGAGCCCCCCTCCTCTCACCATCAAACACCCAGAGTCTACCTAGCTGGGATAGAAAGGGAACACTTGATGTCTGTGACACTCATTTGTCAATTAGCAGGCCCCTTCCCGTGTTGACATACAGCAACTTGAAAGACAGAGCAGAGCCTGTGACGAATTAAGAGAGACAGATGAGTGAGGCATGAGCGGCGGAGTAATACTATAATGTGCTTTAGATATGAATATAAAACGACACAGCTGACAGGCCATACAAGGTTTTATTTCATTTCTCAGTGTACCAGGCCTCCCTACTTTGTCTTCTTTGTTCTCTTTTCATCAGACTACTTACATCTCATTTTGACAGCCGGGCGACATTTAGAGCACTTTCGTTTTAAAACGCGAGTTAGCATACTTGATTTGTCATTAAAATGCAAAACGGCTGCCATCACTAACATAGCCTGTGCATTTGCACACACACATTCACACACACACACACACACACACAGGTAGCCGAGGTTCATCTGCAATGCAAAAGTCCAATATGGACCCCGTTTTCCACAGCTTCAAGAGGATATTAATGGCAGGCTGAATTTCAGCTGAAAAGTCTAACCTTGGGAGTCCATCTGTTGTATAAAATTCTTCCTAATGTATCTGTGAATAATCTCAATGTTTCGCTTATCTTCTGGCAGCTGTGCCCACAATTAATTTCACAACTAAACAGTGCTGATCTACATGGTGAAATGGAAATGTTTTGCTTTTATTGTCACAAGATTTTTTTTTTTTTTTTTTTTTTTTTTCATTTTTAATCAGCAAGTTCTATATCAGAGAAATGGCAAAAACGGCATACAGGATTAATGCATTTAGGAAAAGCCAACACAATATATATTTCCTTATGGTTTTTGACACTGGAGTTCAGAAACCTAATTACATTTAACAAGGTCTAACTGTGGCAGCTGATCAGATATTAGTATAGACTACAGGGATTCTGAATATATTTCTGCTGAGGATCGTTGCCAATACACATGATATGGTGATGCTTTATTTAAAAATGCAGCAATGTATGCCATTCAATCACCACGACTGCCAACATAGTCCTTTTTAGACTGAGCAAATGAAGAGAGAAAGAAATCAGACAACTTTGTCGCCTTATCATCAACATTTTACAAATAGCTGTGCTACACCCACTATTGTGACAACAACCAGTTCAGTAACAGCAACAGTGAAGAGGCCAAGCGAACAAGCAGCAAGTTACATAGGCTACTGTGTGTAAATGCACTAAAGCCTATGGGAGCTTTCCATTCAGCACCTTAAGGCCGAAATGCCAGCAATACACAAAATGCTTATTTCATACGAGCCACACGGCACAATATAGCCTTGCCTCTGTTTTATTTTTCTAACCTTACTGCTGGCAGGAGGTGAAGAGCATAATGCAGCCGCATGACTCAGCCAAATAACAAATTCAAGCAAACAATGGCCAATTTTTTGACATGTCAGAAAACTATCAGCAGCCAACAACCCAGTCGAATCAGTTCAGAACAGTATCTCATACCTTCATGAGCTGCAAAATTATAACCTAACATTTTTTTTTTTTAAACTTATGATTTGGTCCCCATTTGAAAACAACAATTGGGAACTGCAACCCAGCCTTCAATAACATGGGTCAGAATTTAGCATAGTAAGTGTCCAGTCAAAAAAACATTTAACCTGTGATGTCTAGCTTCTCATTATCAGAATGTTTCACTGTCAAACCCCATCTTTGTTTGGTTTTTCACAGGACAACAATGGTGTTAAGGAGAGGGTCACATGATTACTACAACTTTTTCTCTCACATACTCATTGCTCACCACTGACCTGAAAAAATGTATTCTTCAATTTGGTGTCACCCAGAAAGACCCTCAAAAACCCTGTAGGCTACAAGATTAAATGTTATGAAAAAACATTGTATGTGTTTAAAGGCTCAACAAAAAGAGGGTAATTATCACTGGCACATTAATCATTGTCACTGATAGAGCATCCTGGAGCGTTATAAACCTTGATAATTAGCCTTAAGTTTTGATTACAGCAAAGCCTGAATGACTGATGAAAACAGATATTTCACAGTGGTTTTGAATAGGTCTGACAAGCATCGCTGCATGGGCAAGAGTCAGTACACTGTGGTGGAGTAGAGAATGGATGCGGTGAGGGTAACTAAGCAAAGACAGATCCAAGCCAGACTATCAAATGCCATTATCACTTCACAAACCTTGCCTTTGCCCAACTGTGATATGTTTATCCCAATGTCATTTGATATCTCAGGAGAAAGGTAGCGCTGTTCATACAATGTTAGCGTTCCTTTCATGACTCATAGACATGCGCGCTCCTCAAACCTCCTGTGTCCAATGTGATAGCATAGCCAATAATAGATGCAAGCACCTTCTTGACAACAGAGGGTGAACAGGACTGCAGTCACTGCAGGGGAATCATGTCAATACGGCGCAGCCCCACTCACCGCATCATGTACACACCTGACCTGAAACAAAGTGGACAACACAGTAATATCCAAGCCCGTCCTGCGACACAAATCTCACTGCGAGCCACACTCCTCAACACATTGATGAGACAGCCTGACACTGCCGCGCAGAGAGGGAGAGGTGTAGGTGTGACAGGCTGCTACCATAATTTCATCCTGACATTACCTGCCCAGCCACTCACGCTTACGCTCATGCAGACAGATATACAAACACTGAATGCACACACGCACACAAATACTCATTAAGACACATACGCAAAGATACAAACATATGCACACACATGCACACACAAACAAACAACACAGCATCGAGAGCTCAGTTAAAGGTGATGCAGCGCCACACTTTCTCAGTGTGACTCTTTGTCAGGTTGGTGGATGAGTGCTGTCAATAGAGCTGACAGAAATAAGCATATTAGCCACTACAAACTCTGGCAATGTCTCCCACTCCATTTGAGTAAAGCAGTGTGAAGGAGTGCATTGTACTGAAGGCAGTCCACACAGTTTCACTGAGATGTAACTCAGTTTACACTTGGTTTGCTCACGCTGACACTGGAACAGGGTCACAGTGTCAACACACGAATGTCTTGCCACTTTCAGATGTGCAGTTTGAAACGAGGCAACAAAACTTCAAGCAAGCCTATCCAGTCCACAAATACCATTTGGTGTAGGACACAAGCTTTGCCGGGCCTTACTTGATCTTTTATTTTGAAGTGCTTAGACGGGACGTCCCTTCATTAAGCTGTGTGACAGGGGCTTTTGTCCTTAAAGGGCATTCTTCTAAGGATCAGAACTACTGGGAGGGTGTGGCCTCATTGTAGCTAGTATTTACCACCATCACATGCTGAGTTTCTTATTGAATTTCACAGCTCTACTCACCCATAACCTCCCAACTTTGTCATATGAATCCCTACAGACTTAAACCACAGTTTAACATAGGTTGATGGATGTATTGGCACGGTGTGTGTGTGTGTGTGTGTGTGTGTGTTTGGGGAGGTAGAGGGTAGAGGGACAGGAATGCAGGTCAAAGCTAAAACTGTACAGCTTTAAATAGTAAAGGTATATGCAATCATCTTGTAATGGGAGTTATAAAGTCTAAAAAGACTCACTTGTTGTTGAAATCCACTTTAACACATGATATTTTCCAGTCTCTCAAAATACGGGACGTTTCAGAAGTCAGTGGGAGATGTATAAAACATGTTAAAAAATGTAAAGACGTATGGAGTTGCTTTAATGTTAACTTGATTAACAAAATTTTAATGTTAAATATTCAAACACGCTTTCTATATGAGAGGAAGGTGAAGCCTATGTAACACAACACATTTTCCACAAGCAAACCATTGATCAATAGCCCATTGATATGAGCCCCAAATGGTTCGACCACCACTTCATTACTTCTGCACTGCTTCTCTGCCCACACCGTCCTTTGAAGTCCAGTAATTATATCTGACATCTAAGATTCCCCGTTAACCAAATTGAAAATTAATAATGAATTAGTAATATATGGCTTATAAATATTTGATTCTGAACATCAAGTTCTTAATGTGACACGTTCAAGGGCGAGAAACATAATGCCAGCCTTGATCTCCCTGAAACCAACACACATAAGACTTGTTTCAGTCAGCTTTCATAAAGCAATCTGTAAGACATAACAGGCTTGCACATTCACTGGGGTAACTACAGGACAGCAACTGTCCAGTGAGGTATTCTGTAACATGCAAATGTAGCATACCTGTAGCTATGATCCACTGACATTTAGTCTGTGTAAGGAATAAGGAAATCCTGCATCACCTGTTTGGAGTGTAAATGACTAATAAACAGAGCTGTTTTCCAGTCATTATATTTGACAACCAGTTATGGGTAACTGGTCAAAAGTCAACAAGCTATCACACATAATACGATGCTGCTTTAATAACACGTCAAGACATGCACTCATTCACCTGACCATTATGTTTAGGGCTGGGTATCTCCACTGAGTTCCCAAATCAATACGATTCCAATTCAAAAGGTCCCAAATTGATTCAATTACCATTTGGGTTTGATTCTATATCGACTTGGTTAGAGATATTGCAGTTACAACACCAATTCTGCTTGGATAGGAAAGAAGGAACGCTGTAAACTGTAAAAGGAACCTGGGGCATAATTAAAAATATTAATGTTTACAATTAATAATTGACCCCACAGCAATTACTTTAATGTACTTTTTATTTAACATGACCAACACACTACAGCAGTCAACATAATGTAGTGTAACTCTACAGAATCTGAAAAAAAACAAAAACATTAAACAAAACAATAATCAGTTATGATGAAGATTGATTCCAGTGAAATTTTCGGTGAATATAACCCAGCCCTAACCATGTTTGAAACCAAGAATACAGCATAATGCCTTCAATAGATGAAAGAAAAAATGAATAAAATTGCAGTAGAGCAACATTAGCCCTCCATTTGCAGCGCTTCATTGAGAATATTAATGTCCTGATACATACACCTTTATGCAGGGCATACTGCAGCAGCGGTGGGATTTAGCCATTATTATTGTGACAGCATCTAGTGTAGAGCAAATCAATTAAAAAGATTAATCTACATCTCCAGCGCAGACAACTACCACAAGATGAAACTTTTTATGTTGTAAAAATGGTGCCTATTCAGAAGGCTTCATCGCCTGACAAGTCAAGAAAAGGGTTCAGAAACAAAAGCACCTCATCACTTCTCTTTTACTTGCAGATCAACTGTGCTAGCCCTGCTGTTCAAATGGCAGCCCTGTCTGAACTAGCTGCCACGAGGTGTTCCCTCATGTCCTGTCAGAGGAATCTTTTCTTCTATTTGCCCCTGAATTAGCACGTCACATTTATTGATCGTGCCTTTCATCCAGACCCAGCATGGCACCAGCCCAGCTCTTACACTCACTCAACTCTTTGATGTTCTGATGACACTCTGACCACCTATGGACAGATTGCACACATTCAACTGTACATGATGTAAAGATGCATCTGTCTGCCTGTAACAGCCAGGCCTCGAGAGGCAAACTTGAACCTGCATTGCCACGCTACAGGCTAAATTACTCTCGGTTTCATTAAGTGAAAACAGTACAGTGAATTTAAGGATTTCCAAGCACATAGCCACAAAACAAAGTAGAGCAATGCAATGTCTCCTTGGTACTTTGAGCAACAAGCATTTACTTTCCAAGTAAAACTGTCAAAAAATTGTTTATTTGGTGTCATAGTAACAAGTGCATTTGAAATTTGCACAGACGACTATTTTTTCTCCCAAACACCTTGCTACCAACACCAGGTTGTTTATCATTACAGCGAAAATACTTCAGAAAGCATGACCTGACCCAAGTTTAAATCTCTTGAGTTTTTACTTGTATAAGAGATTTATCACAGCGGCACCAAGCATGTGCCTCCAGGTAACTCTACAGCATGTTTTTTAGCGTATACATCGGTCATCACTTCCTGTCTCCTTACCTGAGCTGATTGAAGCTGAGATCTAGCCTTTTTGCAAACCGGCCGTATCTGTCTCCGAGGAAGGGAGGGATCTCCTTACAGTCATGTCCAATATAGGAGAGCTTAAAGAAAAGCAAAGAGGGGTTACTGTGTGCAAGACAGCAATAACGCCATAGCAAAGGATATAAGAATGGTTAAGAATAAGCCACCTCCAAGGCAATGGTGTGTTTTACTTGTGGCTACTGCTTTGACCTTTAATGTATACCATATAGTGCAGCAGTAACCACCAGAGTGAGGACATAAGCTGACAGCTGAAGTCAGGTGACATGACACACAACTGAAGGGAGATGTTGACCACTGAGTTGCATTATTCTTTTTCCTCTCACACATAATAGTTTATACTTTTCTTATTGAGTGAAATTAGACATTACTAGTAAACTACAGTCTCAGCATGCTACCCTAATCTACATGCATTTTATAACTGGCTAAGTGCTTGCAACAGGCACTCTGTGAGCCTGTAGGAGGAACTGCAGAACCCACTGAGAGCACTGACTGTAATGTGTCACATGACTTCAGTGATGACGGAGTAACACAAAACTTATGATTTCAGCGCCAGAAACTAAACTTTTGAAGGGCATTCCTTGGGAAACGTGTCACCCCAACAAACTGGAAGGATTTAAAAAAAAACCCAACCGCAGAAATAAAGGTTCAAACATAACTTACGTGCGTGCCATTCAATGCGACCAACGACTCGTTGCGTGCCATAACTTCACCGTTTCTTAATGCTGACAGCCCAGGGACTCCGTTTTTACACAAACTATCAGAGCTGAGAGCCACAGTCCTGCACACACACAAGAGACACAACTTCCGTAAACATTAAGCGGCGGCTGTTGATGAACTTTGGGAGTCTACTGGGACTGACTTTACCATTTCCGCGTCCTGCGCGCTCCGGATCAGCTGACGCGCACTGCGGAAACATGTGGACATGCTGTTTGTTAGTGAGGCAATCACAGTGCTGGCTGGCTGCTGATGCTAACACAGTGCCAGTAACAGGGATCCCTATGTGGAGGGATACAGTCAAGTGAGACCCTGTGTTTAGGTGAGGAACCTTGACATGTTAGAGGAAGCAGAAGATAATCAGCCTCACATCAATAGCAGAGGCAATAAGCACCTACCTGTTGCTGCCAGCCTTTTTTTTTTTTTTTTTTTTTTTATCTAAGTGGTTAAATGCCTACAAAAAATGAAATAAATGAATTAATAATCATCATCATTAATCATTAATTAATTAAGAAAACACATTTCACATGTTTGTTTTATTGTGGCTCCATTAGTTTTAGTATTAGTTTTTGCTACCTTTGACCCCAGACCCATCTAGTCCAGTGACTCAGCATCGGCTGACAGTTGTTTTTCCAAATGAACAGAGACTCATAACCTGGACACAAACAATTTTACTGATTGGCACATAGTAGGCATTATTACAAGTTATTATATAGGTAATAATGTTTAAAGTGTAAGCCCAGACATAAAGAGAGGTGAAACTAGGCACTGTATGTATCTGGACATGCTAAACATGTTTGCCTCTAGGACCCATGGTAAATGTGGGGATTTTGTGGACAATTAAAAAAAAAAAAAAAGTGTTGTCCTCAAGAACCTGGGCAGAGTGACGTATAATTTGGTGAGTTTATTACTTGGATAAGCCTTTACTTGGTTTGTACAGTGCTAAGGAATCACTCCAAAATTGCCATGTTATTAGCCTATCCATTTGATTTTTAATTTCCACAAAAGTTCAGCTGGCTGTAAATTTATGGCATAGTAATTAATCCACTTGAAGTTACAGGGTCATCAGAAACATAATTTCACTGATATCTACCTGGCCACATGTTGATGTGGCATGTGGAGCTTTGAAGAAACTGCAACCATTTGTGTGTCTGTTGTGTTGAGATAAAAACAAAGACTCTGTTACCACAGTATCTTGCAGGTCGATGTAAGAAGAGTGCATTTTGTCATGTTGGAATAACCTGCTCATTCCTGCTGGCAGCTACAACACAGTACAATACAGCAAGTATAATGATGTGTTTGTTTGCTTTTATTTGCCTTTATTTGTTTATTTATTTGCCCTTTTGAGGCAAAGGGACAGTAGCAGCATTCTTACAGAGAGGATAAAGCCTAGAGATGATAAGCAGTGGCACAGTCCTAAAACAGTGACATGAATGAAATAAATATATTTGACTTAGCCCTATACAACTGCCTTAAACATGAGAGGACCAACTGAGTTTCAAGTCTATCTGCAGGTTGTTGTATACAGAGGCTTTATGAGACCATTCCTATATGTTAGTGTAGCCAACATATCTGCTAGTTTTGCTCTAAGTAGTACCTTGTCATCTGTGATGTGGGAAATATATATTTCATAATATTTCATTAGTCGTAAGGCAAAACTTTAGACCAAATATCCTCTGATACACACCACATAAACCAAACTCGTAGGGATGGATCAGTTTTTGAGGTGGGTCTACTCTGTATGGGACCGGGTTTTGCTTTGAGCTCTTTAAAATTTGGAAGTCTTGTGATTGTTACCGCCATATGGAATAAGACCTGGGCACATATTCTAATAACCCCAACAGTTTTAGTTTCCATGTCTTGATGAAATAGTCTAAAATAAAATAATATGTGCAGTTATCTGCCATGCGGTAAACTGACAGCTTGTCCTAAATGTGGAAGCAGGGCAAAATCTCTCCAGTTATCCACATACTAAGAACAGGGTCCAGGACTGCTGGCTCCCAGTTCTGCCAGAGGCTGTGTAAATCTGAATCAAGGGGTGCTTTTGGGTATCTTGTGTATCCCCAGATATTTTCCTTCTCCCCTTATCCGATGGACGGAAAAAGTGGTCCAAATAATTTAGGAAATACTAGCGAATAGGCAACAGACAGGCTAATCACAAGCATATCACTTACACTGACGTGTTGTTTCTGCTGGTAAACTTTATCTACACTGGTGACATAACTGAACCAGGCTGCCTGGGCTGTTTTAGAGTGTCTTTTTTTAATGATTCTGTGTCTCCCAACCAACCACCAGCCATGCAAAATCTGGCTCTGCTGATGGCTTTAGATGACCACAACATTTACAGGTCCTAATGAAGGGTTATGTATCTCCAAATTACTGACTATATAGATTACTGGGTGGGCTGCAATGAAACTGAGTTATTATTTAAAGTGATTGTATAGGGTCCAGTGGCCCATACACTGCTGGTCGAAATCATATCACATATATTTTACTTAGCTATGAGGACATTTTTGGACAATGCCAGCAACAAAGCAAGCTAATGGTTACCATGTTGCACAGCAACTGACCACTGGGGAAAGTATGCAAATTGGAACGTTCAGCATGATAATGTTTGCATTTTCTATTGATTTTGTTAGATTGAGTGTATTACAATGCTGCATATTTGGACACATGGTTATGCAAGTCAACATACTGCAAATGCATATTTTTGACAGATTGACCCTGTTCGTTGCTGCATGGATTATGCAAGTAAGCAACATAAATATTGGTATTTCCAGGCTCTGAATGAGAGAGGTCTACCATCTGACCCATGGCCAAAAGCACAGAAATGTGGTGGGTAGTAAATCTTTTAATTAGTGTTAGATTAATTGTTTTCCTTTAATGTTGATCCAAAGACTTTTTTTTTTTTTTTTTTTTTTTTTTGCTTTGTGCAGCTTTCCTCCCATACCCAAACTCAGGGTCAGCAGTGGACTCTGTTGAATTTACAAAAAGATTTAGTTTGTTCTGTTGTCGACTCAAATGTAATCAAACTCTTTGCAGCTCAGTGTACATGTACACTATGTATTTTTCATTGGCACCTGATCACAAGTTTGGCTGTGTCAATCAAATGATAATAAAAACATCCTAAAATGGGCTGTGTGGGGTTCTAATAATTTTATCTTGAATTGTGATAGATTAGGTATCGGGCCTTTAAAAATAATTCACAATTTGTCTGTTTCTTGAATTGGATATGCCTATTGGCTTCTGGAACAGTTGTAAAAACACACCTCCTGTTAGAGTTACCCAGTCATTTTCCAGTTGCAGGGTCCAGGAATACCCAAGTGTCCCTGAAGCAGTCCCAGAGGGTCCACAGCAAAATGATATAAACCTTAATTTCCCTTTTATTTTAATCAACAGAAAACATGAATAATAGGGAAAGTGTATGCAGACAACTAATCGGTTAAGAAGTTTCACTCTCCCTATACATTGTAGTGTTGTGAAATGTTGTGACAATTAACTGCAACTGCATAAAAAATCTGAGCTAATAATAAAACCCAGAGTGTCAGGTCTGTAAATGCATCACGATTTCCATGCCTCTCATGTTGTTGGCCATCACAACTTTGAAATCCATTTATAGGCTGTTGCCTAATTTATTGAAATGACTGAAAAGATGGGAAAATATTATTATTGGCTAATATACAAAGAGTTGGACATGCTGCATATCACCAAACAAACCCTCCTGAATGCATAGAGGTTAGAGGTATCATTGGTCCAAGTTAGGGCTGGGTGATATATCCATGCCATATCAATATCATGGCGTAAAACTCGATATCACCTGGGATTTTAGATATTGTAATATAATCATATGGCATAGGTGTTGTCTTTTCCTGATTTTTAAGGTCGCATTACAAGTTTCATTACATACAAGTTTCTTACCTTAGTAGACTGTTGTAACTGTTTTACTATATGCCTCTACCTGCTTGGTCAGCATATGCATATTACTAATGATTGTTTATCAAAATGCTGTTGTGTAAATATTTTGCAAAAACACATCTAGTCATCCCCACAATAGCATCACAATATTGATATCAAGGTATTCGGTCAAAAATATTGTGATATTTGTCCATACCGCCAAGCCCTGTAGTTCAAGAGGTTCAAATGGGATTATTCATGTGTTGATTTGTTTGTTTGTGATTATAAAATCATCCAAGGCGGGGTTCCACAGGCTAAACCCTAAGCTAAATGCCACTGTAGCTTAGCAGTGTGCAGGTTTTGACTCGGAGCCCATGCTACAGCAGCTCACTCCACTGATGAGCTGCTGCCTCTCCGGCTGAAGGTGTGCTCCAAGTGAAATGAGCTACTGCAGCGGGAAACCTGCATTCTTTTAGGTCACAAAGGCACCTGGCTGAGAACCACTAAGGCCTGTATCTATTCTGGTGTCCACAACACGAGAAAGTTTGGGAACCCCAGGCCGAGCCTATCCCTCTGCTCTGCCTCAGTGGCTGCAGCGTGACGTCACGTGGGACCTCCCATACACGGAAAAGCTTTCGTCTCTCCCCGCTGCCTGCCCGGAGTGAGAGCGTCTGCATGGCTCCCACTTTCTACTGTGTGTCTTGCGGTGCTCCACTGTTTCACATTTGACAGAATGTAAGGGGTGGTCTGTGTGTGCAATGCATATCAACTTTATTTTAGACAAAAAGGACTACGTTTATACAGTGTCACTGTTTTTTTCTGTGTTTTTTATTTTAATTATGATTTATTTTTATTTTTTTTGTTTTTTACCTCTGACGGTTTACATCGGGGCTTAGTATGATTTCAGGTAATGTCGTATCACGGACTTTCCTGTAAACCTATCCTTCCTTCTTGGAGTTTTGGAAAAATCCTTTTCTACTTCGTGCATGTCTTTTAATGGTTGTCTATTTAGTAGGCTGCTCGTACAATACCTTATCTTTTCTTATTGGGGATTTATGCGCCATGGAGAAAAGTATGAGGCAGCTTATATATGGGTTAAATCTTGTCTCAGAATAATTAATGGAGGGGGAAAGGGGTTGAGGGGAAAAAAGTAACAACTTAATAAGATTGTGAATTGCTCCAAAATAGACAGGGCGGTAGAACGTTTTAGATTTTAATTCTGAATATATGCAACACTTTAAGGTGTATAATTAGGCGGGTTGTTAAATTAGGCCAGTGTAATTAAATATTCATTATAAATCAATCAGAACATTTAATTTAGCACTTTTACTATTCAACTCAATAAAGGCAATATAGAGTCGGCCCAGGCTGAGCATGGCTCACAGTGAACATGGAAGTCCAACGCACTTTCTCCCGAGATGTAAATAATTATATTTGCATGTAGAGAGTTATTCATAAACATGTCACTATTATGAAATATATGCGGATATTAAAACTTTCTGTTTAAATATCATGAATTATGGTCGCAAAAATGTGTTCCCATTTAAGGGTAATGTCGAGTATTTGGTGTCTGGTGCAGAAGCCCATTCGTCATACGGACAATAAAGAGGGTTTTCGCCTGACAGTGAAAATTTATGGTTGCCCTTCTTTGCCCTAATAACTCACATATTGTGTCATGGACTGACAGCCCTTGCAGAAAACAGCAAGCCTGTTATCAATCACACATCTTTGCATATTGTGAAACGTCCCCCCCGTTCTGCCAGACAAAACACTGAGGAAAACACTTGAAGGAATGGAGATCCGCTCATTTGGACTTTGCTTTTTTCCTCCTTTACAAAGTCAGACATGACAGTGAACAGGATTACTGGCCCATTATTGGGCTATTGTTTATTTATTATTTTAGGTGATTTCTCTGTTGTGACATAGCATTTGGGAGACAGAAAAATCAGAATATGTTTTTCATTCACACAAAGCTGCAGCCTGTAGTCTACTGCAGACCCATGCAGGCCTATGGGCTAAATCTTTTTTTTTTTTTTTTTTTTCCCCAAACTCTTGGCCGCAAAACTGCTTCTTTGTCTAAGTATTGGTAAGTATTATCTCATAAATATATAGGCCAGATTAAAAAAAAATAAAATCACAATGGAGTTGTTGATTTTTATTTATTGAATTTATCAGGTTAAGCTTTCATCACATGTTGTTTTATGATTATGCTTATGAGCTAGATTATTAACTCGATTAGAAAAAACAAAAACACTATATATTCTTTTTTTCTGTGTATCCCCCAAAACCTATTTTGCCCTCTGTGACTGTCCACTCCAGGTTTTCTTGCTCTCCAAGATGACCTGTCAAGCAGATTACCACAGAATGAGATTAATGGCGGAGGCGGGTTGCAATAATAATCGTTTTGTTTGATGTGACAACTTTGATAGGCGTTGATTTACTTACAAACTGATAGGCTTTTAATTGAGCGCCTCCATCCCGATTGAGATGAAAGGAAAACCGCATTGAAAAGCTGCCCGATTGCCCTGGAGCCTCAATACTGATTAGCCATCTCAGCGGTGAATAGTTCAAGGCATTTTAAACTTCTTTTCTCAACGGCCTGACAGACCATTTCTCTTCTTTTCTTTCCCTCACTCCGCTTTTGTACCTCTTAAAGAAAATAAATCATTTTCATTGTATGTAAATAAAATCGAGCTGACATCAATATAAAATGTCTGGATTTCTTTTTTGTTCCCTGTCTTTGTTATTCTTGTTGCGGATGACAATGTGCCCGAGACAGATGACAGGTTTTAACTGCACAATAGCAGATCGACAACGTTGTGCTAAAATGGACAGGGCTCTGTTTTGAGAAGCCGTGATGTTTCACCAGGCTGTTGTTTATTTATTTATTTATTGTTTGTTTGTTTGTTGTTTGTTTTTTAATTAGAAGCCTATCTGTAACTGCAGACTGATTGGACTTTTGTTAATTATCCACTGAAAAAAATAATAAAAAATATTGCAATTTACTTAAATATAAAATGCCTATTTGTCTATTTTCATTTCTTTCTATCCATTTGGAGAGGTTTGATATTTTATTTTGAATGATAGCTTCCTCTTTAAGATCACGTTTAAAAGTACAAGATTAACAATTGTAGGTTTTTTTTTTAAATGGTAGGCATAAATTATTTTGTGCCTCCGGTGTTTTACCCAAGGCCTCTTGTTAATAAACATAATCGGCAGATTAATAGCATGAGCACTAAATAACAGAAAGTGCCTAACAGCAAGGAGTGAAAATGACTCGCTGTAAGTTATTACAGTTTCATCGTGAGTCTCATGCCACTTCCGACGGGCTTGATGAGCAACTGGAAAAGTTTAGAAAGTTTGTTCCGAAAGCCGAAAGAATGGAGATTTTCCCCGGGGATTTCAGTGCGGTTAGTTAAGTCCTCTTTATGATCCTTTGGTTTCTTTTTCCCAGCACTGAGTGGAGGTCGGCTATTGTCGATGCATTTACAAATTAAATCTTAACTCGAGAATGATTTATTTCCCCTCAAATTAGGTGTCTCTTCCAGAATGCCTCTCTTCCCATTTGTCCTTTCCCCCAGTCACACTGGCATGTAATCAGCTACAATAGCTGACATAAATCAAGCGCTGGATTGACAGCGTCTGACAAATAACTGATTGATTGCGGTGGAGCAGAATTGACACTTGACGGAGGGGTGGAGATAGAAATAGAAGGGCGGTGTATATTATACTGAAAACATGTGACATTCACATCCCTCCATCACTACATTGGTCTGTTCCTGTCAACGCTTGTCTGTTTGGGGAATTCAAGCTGAAGTGGTTGATCTTATGTTTGCCAGTGGGAAAAGTCCCTGTGGTGCTCGTGCGTAATGCGTGCGTAATTTGTGCGTCTCGCAGGTTACAGATCCCAGACGAATTCCAGATTAATCACCTTTTGGTTAACCAAAGCGTTCCGGGTTATCTGAGATAAACATAGTCCATAAAAGTATGATCTTTAATAGGATAATAACAAGTGATATGGTGGTAACTGAAAACGGTCGGGAGGTTCTGGCCTCCGGTCATAAAGCAACCTTACCAAATGATAAACTAAACAACAAAAATCAGAAATAATTCCAGAAAGTAATAATAATGATATTAGCATAAGTGTTTGTGAGCCCCTTGGAATGCTGCATATCAATTAAGCTACTAAAGTTTAATTCTTACTAAGAGGACAGGCCTACTAACCTATATTTTCTTATTATATCAGGCTCAAAACGTGAGTAAACTCTAATGCCATAGGTGGTTAAAGTGAGTGCAAATAGCTTTTGCCCGCCTTATAATAGCGTAAAATAATAATAATAATAATAATAATAATAATACAATAACACAAAACCTCGGCCATAGTCTTACATAGTCACAGTCAGTTTAATTGTGGATTCTGGCAAAATATAGTTAAATACATCTGTTTTCCACGATGTGAACAGTGGAAGGTTATCTCAAATATATTACAGGACTGACATACATTTTGCATTTTGCATGCAGACGTGTAGGCATTAGAGCCCGCAGCTCAGCATCTAAAATAGTGCAAGCGTTCACGGCAACCACAATATTTAGGTCTATCTCCTCCCCCGAGCTGTCAAAATAGAGGAGCTTACAAAGAGGAGAACGTCACATCCCCTTGACCCTCCAATCACCTCAGGGTCCCATTTGATTGGAAGGCGGCAAAGGCTTTAATCTCGGACTAATTCAGCTGCTTTTGAAGTGAAAATTTCTACCAGTTCGTACTTCGGGAGTACAGAGCGCGGACCTGCAGACAGACGCACACAAGGCGCAGCGCTCATGGTGCAAGACGCAGCCACGGATCTGCGATAACCTCGCACTCTCCTTCCAACTGCCGCGCCTTGCTGCTTTACTACCCGGATTACTCACTATTTAACCATTTTTACGCTTTTTTGAGAGGTTCGATGCTTTTTTTACATTCTTAATGAATCTGACGAAAGCATCTCCGTTTAATTTCCTGAGAATTGGGACATGATCACATCGCCCTCGGCGTCTGCCCTGAAAAATAGTGATATTTGTGTCGCCTGGGAAAGCAACGGTTCTCGGAATAGCAGCTCAACGAGCATCAACAAGCCTTTTCTCCACTCCTCACCCCCATCTGATCCACAACGGCAAGCAAACCGACTTCCCATCAAGGTTTTGAAAATGCTTACCGCACGATCGGGACACATTTTGCACCCGGAGTACCTGCAGCCTTTGCCTTCTACCCCGGTTAGCCCTATCGAGGTAAGGAAAACATTAAAATATATAAATTCGAAGAGTTAGCATACGCTGTTTATAGGATTTACGCGTGACAACATTTTAGAGATATTGTCTTAAAATCTATACCGTGTCGTGGCAAACCACACGGCATAATTCTAATATTTACATTTCCAAAGTGTATGAAGCACCTTAATGAGCTATTTGTTGTAAAATAATAGTCGATGGGGTAGTTTGTTCGTGGTTGAGTAGTGCGTAATTACTACACAATCCGCGGAACACTTGCTTGGAAATAGCAGGTAATATAATGTTTGTCTTTAATTCCAACTAGATATTTTGTGATGGTAAATAAAAGTCGCCGATGAGCGTTTTTGACAGAATTTATCAACCGATATTTCTTTTCTGCAGCTAGATGCCAAGAAAAGTCCGTTGGCACTGCTGGCGCAGACCTGCTCTCAGATCGGCAAGCCGGACCCACCGCCCTCTTCCAAATTATCCTCCGTAACACCTAATGGATCTAGTGACAAGGAATCTAAATCCGGTCCTTTGAAATTGAGTGACATCGGTGTGGATGACAAATCTAGCTTCAAACCCTATTCTAAACCTTCAGATAAGAAGGACTCGTCTTCGGGCGTCTCAGGCGGAGAGAAGTCTGGTTTCCGAGTGCCGAGCGCCACCTGCCAGCCGTTTACGCCGCGGACAGGCAGCCCCAACTCCAGCACTTCTGCCTCCCCCATGCCATCAGAGGGTAAATGTGGGGAAAGGGATGAAAAGAAAGAATCTGATTGTAATAAAAATGGCACGACGGACGGGTCTGGCACCACTAGCCACAGCAGGATAAGCGTGAGTTGTGGTGGAATTAATGTAGAGGTTAACCAGCACCAGGAGACGACGCCTGGCTCTAAAACCACCTCCTCCTCGGAGTCCTCATCTGTAACTTCTGTATCCTCCGCATCCGTTCTGGGGTCAGGACTTGTGGCACCGGTTTCTCCTTATAAACCGGGACAGACAGTTTTCCCTTTGCCTCCTGCAGGTATGACCTACCCGGGTAGTTTGGCTGGGGCCTATGCTGGTTATCCTCAACACTTCCTGCCCCACGGAGGGAGCCTAGTTAACGCACAGCTGGCTAGCTCGCTGGGCTGCAGCAAGGCAGGATCCAGCCCTTTGGCTGGGGCTTCCCCACCGTCCATCATGTCAGCCAGCCTATGTAGAGACCCTTACTGCCTCAGTTACCATTGTGCCAGTCACTTAGCGGGCGCAGCCAGTGCCTCCTGTACGCACGACTCTGCAGCTGCAGCGGCCGCTAACGCCCTCAAGTCCGGCTACCCACTTATGTACCCAACACACCCCTTACACGGCGTTCATTCCTCGGCGCCGTCATTTAGTGGACACCCGCTGTACCCATATGGTTTCATGCTCCCCAACGACCCACTCCCCCATGTTTGTAATTGGGTGTCGGCAAACGGACCGTGCGACAAACGTTTCTCCACCTCAGAAGAGCTCCTGAATCACCTGAGGACGCATACTGCTTTCACTGGGGCCGAGAAGTTGATATCTGGTTATCCTGGGTCTTCATCATTAGCCAGCGCTGCAGCAGCGGCCATGGCATGCCATATGCATATGCCACCGTCAGGAACCCCTGGGAGCCCCGGGACTTTGGCCCTGAGGAGCCCGCATCACGCGTTAGGACTCAGCAGCCGCTACCATCCGTACTCGAAAAGCCCCCTGCCAACTCCCGGTGCCCCTGTTCCTGTCCCGGCAGCCACCGGCCCTTACTACTCTCCTTATGCACTGTACGGCCAGAGACTGACCACAGCATCAGCGCTTGGATACCAGTGAGAAAAGAAAAAAAAAGACTTTGAAAAGTTTATAATACTAAGAATGCAAATATAAAGACTTTTATATTAACAGCGCTCCACTTATGGACGGGATCCGTGGACTCAACTGTATTTATTTATATGTCGGCTTAAAAGCAGACGATAATAGCTGCAAATGGAAAATATTTGAGCAACTCAAAAGTGCATTATGTTGAAACTGAATTCTATAGGTAAAGTGAAAACACACATGTTAGAGTACTAATAAACTAGGGGTCTTCATTTCAATGTTAATTTGAAATTGCTATGATTGTATTTGTTCTTATTTAATGTCTCATTGAGAAGAAAATAATTTACATGCATGTTTGTTTCTTAAATTCCAAATTGTCCACATTTTAAATTGCCGTTATTTTTCAGGTGTATACCATGGAAAGAGAACTGGTATTTTTTTGTATGTATTCTGGAAAAAAATAAGAAACAATTCTGTTCCATATTTCCGTGTGCCTCATTTTATGAATTATCAGTAAGCAGCATTCACCGTAGATTGATTTAATTTCTTGTTACACCTACAGTTTAAGAAACTGGCCTATTAATAAGGCTGACAGATTAAGATAACCCTTTCGATCATTTCCGAGCCCATATATACCTTTTATGAAGGCTGCCATAGCATATTTATGGAAACATTTTATTGCCAGGGGGTAATTTTGGTAATTTTATTAACATAAATTTAAAAAAATGTCTTTCTTTCTTTCTTTCTTTCTTTCTTTCTTTCTTTCTTTCTTTCTTTCTTTCTTTCTTTCATCGCTTATGCCAATACAATTGAGAAGCTTTAAACATTAATTTTAATCAGATCACACATGTAAAGTTTGAATTAAATGCAACGTGAATGAGAGGGGGGATTGGAGTGTGTGTGTGTGTGTGTGTGTGTGTGTGTGTGTGTGTGTGTGTGTGTGTGTGTGAAGCTGTATAGGCTTTGTGAATTGAATTTTGAGTAAAACAAGTTGCAGTTTGCTGGTGGCTGAAGCTTGGTATTTTGTCGGAGCAGGCTGATTTTTGAGCAAATTCTCCTTAAAAAAAAAAATAAAAAAAGCAACACAGAAAAAATGTTGGGTTTACTGTTCTTCTGTATGTAATCATAAACACAAATTGTATTTTAAATTACTAAATTAAAATCCCAACAAAGACAGTTTAATTTAGGCTACGTAAGTTTGAAATTACAATGGAAAGTCACACATTAAATTATTTATAATTTGCTGTAGGTTTAATGCTGTGCAGATTTTACATCCTCGACGAGGCTGTGTTTTTTGACAATCACATTTCTGATAATCTTAATGGTTCAAAAGAAGGTCCTGTTACACTTTACTGTAATATCTATGCAGGCGACAATTCAGTGTATTTTTATCGTGTAGTTTATTTCGACTGGGCAACAAATAATAGGGGCGTGTATGAAGATAATCAAAATTTTAATTTGACAGTCTTATCCACTAATCGTGCCAGTGTGTACAACACTACAATTTATTGTTCTGTATTTAAAAAAAAAAAAATCTATGCAGCGTTGAGGAATTTACTTTTTTTTTTTTTTTTTTTTGCATGATATTAACACTCACAGCTCGTGGTGGTTTATGCAAGAGGTTTTGAAATGACCAACACAGACTGCAGGCCTTTGGGCTTCCGTGGCACAATTTGTAAAATCTTCAATTCGAAAAATAATAATAATAGGCTAATAATAATTTAAAAAAAAAATAAATAAATCATCAAACGCAACCTTGGCGCAAATTTTAATAATTAATTTTCATCCGCCAAAAACCCGGCAGTGCAAGGAAGGCAGGTCTCCCTTAACAGTTCCAACGGGTTGAGTATTGCTTACAGATGTCAATGTACTGATACAGCTATACTGTCTTTTAATCCATGCAAAGCGTTGAAATGATGGTACAGCTAATTGAGACATATAATCTATGGCAGTGGACTGTCCTTTAGTGTGTGGCTTCATTTCTACATGCATGGCAATAAGAAGGGTGACATGTCGCACATTTCTTTGTTATCAGTCCTCAACACCCTGGTTTATTCTGCAACTGTTGTGGCTTTTTCAACTTGGAAACTTCACATGTCTTTCAGTTCTGAAGGCTCTGGACAAACTGTTAAGCCAGCTCTGTTCGGCTTGTTATTTTTTTATTATTCAGAAAACCTTCTCAGCTACACTGTCCCTTGTCTGTCGCGCAGCAGTTAGTCAAAAGAAACAAACTCCTCTCATAGTGTGTGTCTGTCTTAGGGCCCACACGCGTCCTAAACTGATGTAATGACGGTGAAAGGGAGCAATTTCCATTTTTACCCACATCATGGTGGCTGTGCTCGGAGGTCCCCGGTGGAAGGCAATTTATCATGTGCCCCTCCCCCTGGCCCTGTCACTGCAGGAACAGGCAGGCACATGTGTGCATGAATTACCAACCCTCCCACCTACCCAGCCCTCCCCTCTCTGACTCTCAGCATGGAGATTTGACACAGAGAAAAGAGTACATGAGGAATATATATTCAAGACATATCAAGACCTAAAAGTGCTTTTGCGTGCAAGGGACCTTTTCCTGAACAAGGAATCAATACGAATATAGCACAAACAGCAGCACACTGGTGAATTTCTATAATTTGGCTGATAAAATAATACTAATAAAAGTTGAAAATATTGCAGGGAAATCGAGCAGATGCTGGTGATCGTTACAAAGCTGTGTAAAGTGATTTTACGGAGTTAAACAGTGACCTTAATAAGCAACAGAATACTCTGTGAGGGTCTTACAAGATTGCCGAGGTCAATGAGATGAAGTTTAAGTGAGGTTTAGTCCTTAATCTGTCCCAGTAAACATTAACAGTGTCAAGCCAAGGGCAGCTTTAACATGGGATCAGAGCCTTACCACAAGAAAGTCTGTGTCCAAATCTGCATTTGTAAACACTGCATAGTGAGAGGGGAGAGGCAACGGCTTTGTTGTGCAACTTTGAAGTTTTAGAGAGCTGCCACTTTACAGACACAGTGTGAAGAGGCTGTAAGTGGTGGTGCTGTGCTGCTATACTGTAGGTAATGTTTCACAGAAGACATCACAAAGTTGGCCATGTTTTCTTAAGATTACAAAGAGAATTTTTTCTACGCGTTAATGAAGGCAGCTTCTCAATCCACTGTTGTTTGCCTCAGTTATGATCCAGCCTTTCCCGCCGAATTGGTTTTACACCCGGATCATTTCGAGTAACACACGTTCATGCAAGCCTGCTAAGCTACAATCAAATCATTGAGTGAGCCGTGCAAATTCACAGCACAGAAGCAATGCAAAAGCACCACTCTTTTGACATGCCTCGTATCTGCTTTGCTTCTTAAGTTCTCTGGTCAAGATCTAGCAGCCATTTTAGATTCTTGGGATATTTATGCATCCTCGGAGAGACACTGCAGGAAACCTGGCAGGACATCTGGCAACGGGGGAGCCCAGGACGTGACTCACACACCTAACCCCATATTCAACCCTACTGAATTACCACCACTAAAGCTGTCATTAGTGGGTGTGTGGCACAATATAAAGACATGCCGTCGTCTGCAGTGGCAAGCCTATAGTTTGGGTAACAGCTGTGTCAATAAGGGGAAGCTGCTATAATGTTCAACCCCATGCCAGACATAAGTCAAAGAACAATTATTATCTTTTATGTAGGTATAGTTGGCTTTATCAGGCTGAGATGATAATATAAAAAGCAGACCTATCAATAACTGCTTTGTTTTCAGTGTTCATTTTCAGTTTAGCTCTTGCTTTGCGCTACATGTGCTTAACACTTTTTGATTCTGACTTTAAAAGCACCACTATCACCTTGAACAAGTACAACAACTATTTTTCGGATACATCATCATGACACATATCTGTAATAACTACTTTTTTGTAGCTTTGGGGAGGTTCTTGTGAGTGTTTGTGTTCCTCCATCATCTTGGTATGGAGTATCTTACATGTACCAGTATCTCAGTTATGCCTTCGTGCTGCCGTTGTACTAAAAGGTGTCATGTTAGCTAAAACACCTAGCTGCCATTATCTCAGTGGGAGATTTATGGTGATATGGGCTGTTGAGATGTCCACAGCTTTGTGATTGTAGTAATGAAGCCATAAAGTGAACAGCATGAAACAAAGCAGGGGCTCAGTGGTCGTAAACAGATCCACTGCTTCAGGCAAATGACATTATCACCCAGCGATACTAAATCTGCCTATTATCCTGGAGATTAAAAAAATCAACATTGTCATTGGTCACACGTCATATCCATCAAAGCTAAAGCACCCCATTCTGACAGACTGATCCTCGAATGCACTCCCCAACTGAGAACTGTAATAGAGGTAATTTCGTTTTCAAAATCTGTGCCAAGGCAGACAGGAATCCCTCCCAGCTCTTCTACATGTGGTTTCTCTCCTCATTGATTTACAAATGTAAAGTGCTCATCCAGGTGATGTGAGGGAAGTGAAATGGCAGTGTTGATCTATCTATGCCACTCAAATCTCTAACCAGTGAGACACTTTCTTGTGCTTAGACAGCCTAATTGAGGTCATTTCTGTCTGCTTTGGGATCTACGGTGCGCTGGGGTGTTTTAGCGTTCAGATAATTTGCCCATTTTCTGATTCTGTCAAAGAATATTTTATGGAAATGCACCCTTATTCCAGGCACCTTAATGGAGTATGTTGGAGTAGTATGCAGCCTGATGAGGTTGTTGTCTGTCACTGATAAATGTAAATAGCGGAGAAAATGTCAGGGATGGGCTTGGCTCAAAAGGGCTTTTTGCCTTCATTTAAAATCACCACTGCCTCAACACTGTATCTTGAGGGCATTACACCACACAATCACAAGGTTATCCTAATTGTTTGAAGCTGCGTGGATATAATGTCAAGCAGCTTGCAGCATGTGTCTTGGTGTGTAGCACTGGACTATCAAACACAGAGTCATCCCGGTTAATTTGAGAACACGGCATTACTTTCCAAGCTTTTTTGACAGGTTGAGGTTTCACTCCACCACATAATTGCTGTCTTCTGCTGTTCTCTCCTTTCTATGAGTGAATCCTGATGGTGTGTCACTGGCCTTACATGATGTCATTTCCATGGGTGTGGGCCACAAGTTACCATGACTCACGTGCTTAGTAAACTCATATGAAATCCAGGGGCCTCATTTATCAACTGTCCTCAAAGTTTTGCGCGTACATGATGAGTTTGCACGTTTCTTTCACAGAAAGTGATTCATAAATGTGTACATATGCATTACAGTGTTAGTAAAATTATTCTTGTTCCTGACCATGTATTTCATTGCGGGAAAGGCAACAGCACGCATGAGCAGATATGATGAAAATTTTGAATTGACAGTACAAATTAATTGTTAAGCACATATCATTAATGTCAGTATCATACTAGTTGGAAGAGGACACTAATAATTTTTCTAATGAACATAGTGCATAAATTCCCACTAAATTGTCTACCATATCAGCATAATTGACTAAATGATATTACAATTAAGATATGTTAAATACATATAGATGGGCCATTAAGGCTCACAGTGAAACAGTATTAAGATGATGCAGACAATAACTGACCTTACTGTTAGAATATGTGGGACATGCGTTGGGCAGGGAGTGTATTTTTTTAAAAAAAAAATTTTAACCTTCCACAGCAGTGATGTCCCTCATTTTCTTCTTAGCAGAAATTTAGTGATTGAACCACTCTTTTCTTACCTCTGGCTCAGTTGTGATCTCTGGTGATGTCGCATCAACAGCCTTGGTCACATGCTCCCAGGATACATCTTTTTTGTGTTGCATAAAACTTCTTCCAAAGCTTCCAAATATTATATTTTGCAATTATTTATTCATTCAAGTTTCTCTGCCTCACAGCTCTAAAGTTACTCTTGTCTTTTTTATATATATACTCCATGTTCTTACAGTTAAAACTCTATGATGGCATTATAAGGGGAAGACTGTTTACCATATGTGGCCAGTTCAGAGCATTTCATTATGTAAATGAATTTGGGGGTGCATAAACACAGCAATATAGAATGTATGGGATTTATTGTTGGGTACAGCTGTATGCAGGTACATTTGATTTGTACCATATTACCTTGTGCATACTGACTGTTCTTTGGCATAGCTTCAAAACTTTTTCTTCAAAAACTTTGAAAACGAGGGCTCCAAATATCCAATCTTGTTGGGTGAGTTTATAATGATTGCTAAATATTGATTTAAAAAAAAAAAAAAAAAGTCTATACAAATATGTATTATTCGTAATCCTGCTTTTGGTTTCTCAAAATCTTTTCCATAGATTTTCCACACGTATACAAAATTAACGATTTGTAATTCACTCATTTATATGATCATTTCATATGAAACAAACGCAGAGCAAAATGGCTAACTAGTCTGCTGGTTAGATTACAACAAAGCTGGTTCTTTGGCCCCTGATCACAGGGGAACCGTTTTTGGTGCTATATGGAACTCACACTTTAAGGCTACCATTAGCACCACCATCAAGCATACATGTGTATCAGGTTTTGTATCAGATTATTGCTCGAAATGGTATCTGCATGAATAGTAATCATTTGCACATCCACGGTGAGTACTGGGCTGAGTGGAAATTACTCCCACTGAAGTAGGGCGCACACACTCTAGTCTCTCAGTCCTGTCTTCCATTCTTTTGGCATGCTAAAATTTGTAGCTCTCATTTCCAACCAACTGAATGTTCAAATATTTAAAAACCCAAATTGTATGCTTACTTAGAGTGACACAGTGTTTTTCAATCTCATTTTCTTTGTCTAAAAACAAAACTCAGAGCACTTAGACTCAGGAACTGATACATCAACATCTTGATGCCTGAAGCTTCATAATTATGTTGTCTAAATGCCCTGGAGCCACTGGCAAACTTGACCTTCCAAGATCTTGAAGTCTGTCATGATCTAAGAGTAAGAACAGAAAACTCACAAACACATTAGAATACAGGTCCTAACTGTGCTTGCTGAAGTAAGATTAAATCCAGCAAATGCATACTTGTACCAAAATCCTTATTTTTTTGAGTAGAGGAAAAACGCTTGAGACTGAGCTGCCTTGTAATAGCATTGCATTAACAAGACAGCTGGTTAAGTTTGCCTACATGCCATCATTTACATGGAAAACACTGTTTTCCCCTCTAACTCTAAAACAGCAGCACTAAGGCTATCACCTTCAGTTTGCATGGCCACTGAGTAATGTTTTCAACAGATTAGCTAACAGCTGCCATCATTTAATCATTTTAATATGTTATCATTCAATATCAGCATAAAGGAAAGATCGATCAGAAAATAAACTGAAACAGCTATTGGTCATTTCCTGTATCTTTCATTCCTGGCTCCTGTTTGGAGGTCTATTTTTCAGGGGAGGTTCTGGCGTAAAAGAGGAGGAGGAGATACCAGTTTCACCACCAACAGAAACCCCAGTATTCCATAAAGGAGTGCAGCCGCAAGGCATGTTGCGTATTGAATAAGGGGTGTGACTCATTTTTTTTTTCAACAGGAAAAACCTCTCTCTTTTCATATTACTATCACTATTGCTATTGTTCTCTCCACCTACACATAAAACCCACGGCTGGATATAACTGGTTTAAGCATGAGTTTTTTCCTGGTGGATGTTGAAAGATATTGTGGGAAAAGCAGGAAATTATGAACTTAAGTAAAAGTAGATGAGGCAAGTCGATACAGCATATCTACTGGAAATTTTTGAACACACAGAGTAGTGATAGGTATTCTGTAGGCTTTTATGCAATAGTACAGGTAAAGTGAAATTTTCCTTTAACTTTACAACTATTAAAAATATACCTGCAAACTATAGCTACTAAAAAATAACATCAGGAAACTGTGTTAAGGATAGTGCCAACTTCAGCTAATTTTCTCCACCAGACAGCAGCCTAGAGGGGATCATGTGTTGAGTGTGTATCTGTCTGCAGCTGATCTTGCATACTACTCGGCCTTTCAGCAATATCTCTCTCTCTCTCTCTCTCTCTCTCTGTCTCTCTCTCTCTCTCTCTCTCTCTCTCTCTCTCTCTCGCTCTCTCTATATATATATATATATATAAATAGATAGATAGATCGATAGATTTTATGCAGTTATGACTGTATGATCAAAGACCTTGTGGTTGTAGTGATTCAAAACCTTTGAAAAACCCGTTTTATGCAGCAACTGAGTGCTAACTCCTCACTCTTTAGAAAACATAGGACCATGAGAACATAGATACACTCCCCTACTGAGTGCACACCTCTAACTTTTTCAAGCAACTTGTTAATCTCAGATGCAAGCACATATGATTAGCAGCAGTAATGTAATTATACAAAATATAGCCTTAGGTTTGCAACAAAGTTTTATGGTGCTAACATCAAAATTGATATCTTGTCATGCAAGTAAAACAATATACAGTTTCCATGTTTTGCTTCAGTTACACCAATGACTCTGCATAAAATCCCACCATACCAATTTTTTTTCCCAAAGGAAGATCTGAAAAATGGGTCATGAACCCCAAAAGAACCACGTGACGACATTAATAGCTCATGAAGAACCATTACTTCTCTCTGTGTGAAAAAAAAAGACAAAACATAAACTCCACCACAATACTCTCCAGAATTTCCTGATTGTAGCCAAGTGTGAAAAGCAGCAATACATAATACTTATGTGATTTATGAGAGCTATATTTATCACATCGATATAAACTATTCAACTATTACCAGCCCCCACATTACTCCAGTGATTCATTCTTGTCAGTGGTCGAAAAAATTTCCTGCCTTCTACTCCACCAACCTCAAACCAAACTACTTCTCCCCGCCTGTGCCCATATGACTTTCAACAGAGACTTCTCCAAGGAAATAAGAGGAGAGGGGGACATTTCTCAACTCATCCACATGCAGTAAGTGATGATGCTGCGATGTATCACACATTGATCTGAGGCATTTGGGGGAGCCGAGAGTATTAAGAAGGGAGTGCAGGAGACTAATGGGCCTGACTGGGAGACAAATTGGGCCAGACATACAGCAACACAGCCCCAGGAAATATGGGGGCTCGCATCACTTTTATTGCTTTAATGCATTTTAGTGTTAACTGTGAAATTGGACCTCAAATTACCTCCAATCCAGTTGTTTTTTGTTTTCTTTTCTGTTGTCTCCTGCTCTGCAGGAGGTGCAGACAATATAGTGAACACATCACGGGCACCAGTATCATGCTGAACACGCTTTTTTTTTCTTGGAATATGACAGTAGGTTATTTTCAATTGCATAAACCTTATGTGTACAGGTAAAAATTTAAGAGACTTTTATAGGTCATTGCCTTATTGTGACATGAAAATTATGATAATATGGGACAATGTAAATTAATATTTTTTCACCCTGAGATTGTAAGATATTACCATATTCTTTGCGTGATTACATGCATTCAAAGGAGATTAGAAAAGAAAAAGAGCTAAACAAAATCATTATTATTTTATTGGTACTTTGGGGTGCAACTGCCTAAGAAGGGCTCATGTTTTATTTTGACAGCAATTGATCATATCATCAAAATGTGTCACTCCTTAATGTTTATAGATATGGCCACAGACCGCGCAACATGAGTGAAGTCACACATTTGTGGGCAAACACCTGAGCCCCTTACTGAAGGCTCTCAAGTCTGTGATGACTCTCCACCTCTGCCCCTCTCTCCCGCTGTATGAGGAAAATATCGGTTTTGTGGGGGGCCATCTATACCCATTTAAATATGCCATGCTCCATGTAGATAAAGAAGAATTGTGCTGCAATCCAGTCTGTCCCCATATTCCTGTGGTTAGTCAAACGGATAAACAGTGAGACAGACAGACAGTCCTACACAGCTGCTCACCACATGGTACAGTGTCTGCCTGTAAGCTGTTATTGTCCATGGCAGTGGACATAGTAAACACTTTATGTAATGGGTTAGACTGGAGCAAGGCTGTTACAATGGCATGTTAGGATGACTTCTTGGAGCACATGCAGGCCTGTGTTCAAAATGACGTCATCATTTCTTCTTTTTTTTTATTTAATTCAGTTAGAATTACATACAAAATGGACAGCATTTATCAGCTGACTGCAGAAATGGTACACAACTCGATACGACAAAGAGCAGCCTATATAAAAAGTAGTCATCATGTATTTAAACATATCATGCATGACGGTTTGGTGCCCTCATTTTAAATAACTGCAATTGTTTTAAAAGAAACAAAAACGGCTTTTGTATGAACTCTGGAAATTGAGGTTACAGGGAATGCCCAAAACCAACTATAGTTAGGATATTAGTATTGAGACATGGTCATGTGCTGAACTGCTCTCTATAGATAGAAAGTAAATGAGTTATTTGGAGGTCAGCACACGGCAGCCTGTAAGTAACTCTGGTGTGGAAGTCTCTTACAGCTAATTTTCTGTATGACTGAATGCGTTGGCAAATCCTGTCTGACAAACTTAAAATATATGCAAAAAGACATAACCTACACATACACACAACACAACACACTCCCACAGTCGATGAAAAAAAAAACAAACAGATGAAATCTAGTGAAAGTCTGAAGATACAAAAACTGTCACAAAGATGATTCTCACCGCGAGGAAAGAAAGGGAAAGACAAGCGAAAGGATCATTTGAAACCTTAGGTAAATAAAAGGAATCAGACATTGAACATCCAGGTAATAACTGATGTTATGACTTGGCATTTGCTGTGACATGCATTTGAGACAGGAACATTAAAAGATATCCACTATTTGACAGGTATCACAGTTCCCTCAGGCAAGAAGGATTCTCAGTTTGATGAGTGTGTCAGTCACACTGAAGTCTGTTGACAAGCCAGATCTCAAGCACTGACGTTCAGGAATAACTCTCGCCTCCAAATTACAAATGGAATATTTGAATAGCTGTGTAAAGAAAGACTGATTATGACTAAACTGCAATATGTTTAGTTTGGGGTGTTTAGACTTAGTATTTCACATAATTTATATTCAACAGCCATTAATGCCACAAAGTGCTTTGTTACAGTAAGCACTCTTGTTCATCACATGTTGGACTGAACACATTTTTCCATTTACGATACACTGGAGAGCTTTTCTGCCTCAATCTTTGAAATAACAACGCGTAAAAGCATTGATTTGAAACATGACATGAGCCACAGCACTGTACATAAGCCCAATACTCAGCAGAGTGCCATTGTACAAATTCCCAAAATGTTCCATTCATAATCAGCTCCAATAAATTAGTTGTGACTAAGGTTGACAGGGCTGTGGAGAGATGTCGGACGACACAGGGTTTTAAATGCCATGCTCAGCGCCAAGTGTGAATAGCCACTCTGTATGCATTTTACACTCCAGCCTATGCCATGTTCAGTATATGACACTCACACTGATTTACTACCCTCTCCCAGCTAAATAATTTACAGTGATATGGCTCTCTGTGCTTTTAATGGTTGTTGTATGGACCTGCTTGCTTTTAAAATGTTCCACAGGCAGGCAGCCATGTGCTTGGATGGATGGGAAGCCTCTCACCGCTGATTAATAAGCTGCTTGGTACTTCACAGCAAACAGGGTGTCATGAAACACTGCAATGCCACAAAAGCAGCCCACGTTTATTTGACTGCATTGTGTTCTTTGCACGCATTTGGGAATCAACTAAAGTCCAGAGCTCTAAAGGTTATAAGATTCATCTGATGGTAGTGTGCACAGAAAAACATTTATATATACATATATCTGTTTTAAAATTTGATGGATGACTTACCTGCAGTGTTCACATGAGCCCTTTTGACATATGAATGGCCATATTTTCTGTAAATGTTTGTTTTTGTCAGTCTAAATGCCAGTTCAAAGAGAAATACAATCAGTCCTTTGTTCTCTATGGCTGTCAAACAAAGCCCTAAAATATTATTCAGCACTAAGTCATTTAAACTTCATTTCATGGGCACCGCCAATCAAAAGGCATTGTTGTTCCATACAATATTATTCTCTGTTAATGTTTAATGTCTCGGGCAGTTCACTGGATACTGAACATATTCTTTGGAAAAGGAGGCTTGATATGCTAGTGATTAATCATCCTAGTGTTTGCCTTATGGAACACCTGTTGATTTTGCTTTCAGATAAGAACTGAGCTGCCCATTCTTCTGACAAATGTAGACCTGCTCACTGTATTGTCAACTTAATCACTCACCTTAATTGCAAACAATTACAATGGTATTAATTTCATATACTTTTTTAGACCAGTGGTTTTCATACTGGGGTACAGGGATCCCTGATGGGTCCTCAAGGGGCTTCCAGGAGGTCCCCAGCAAAATGATGAATAGTTTAATTATACAGTTTATTTAATTCACTAGTAATTATCCCAATTAGATGGTGTATAAGATTGACAGTTATAATTGGTTATAATTGCTGGTTTCACTCTCACTGCCATTATCCACCCACATAGAATGTAGACAGTTATACAATTCAATATTTAATCAATGTCAAACATCTCACAATATGGGAGTCCCTGGGACAAAATCTTACCAACTGGAGGCCCGGAAACTAATGTATGTCTATCTGGGGGTCTCTGACATGAAAATGTTTGAGAACCACTGCTTTAGACAGTCCAAAACTGTGAGGAGGCAGCCTGCATTTTCCAGTTCAGAGCCCAAGACACCCCAGCAGGGTTTCGACAGGTTGAGTGCTTGCATGCTTTCAGTCTGAAACCATAGAACAATATCCCCTTATTCTGGCGAGAAGGAAGAGAATCAATGTGACAGCTGTGAACAAATATGAAGATGATTGGGAAGTCAACCATGTGAGATGCAAAATGTGTGTTTTTTTTTAATCTTGTGAACTTCAAAGCCGTAATTGCTAATTTGATCCATGAGCTGTGTGATACACTGTCTCATGGTAAACTGCTTCACTGTCTGTTGTCAGCACTTCTGCTAGGAGTTTGGAGACAATCATACCAGGACAGAGACTGCATCACACTTCATACCGACTTATTTGTAGACGTCTTCTCAACTACGAAGACAACCAGAAAACTGCCTTCAATTAATCAGAATCATCATTGCGAAAATCAGTCATGTATTTAATAATTTACTGGCCACTAAGGATGTGTTAAATCACAGAAACAGCCTTTTTAATGTCCATAATGTAAATGTCAGGACAGAGTATGCACATGTAAAGGTTTATAGTTAGCCATGACTGCAAAAAGAACAATCCCACTGTGTCTTATCATGCAGGCATCAGGCAACAATATGGATCCTATCCTGTGCATTAAGCTGCTTATCTGTGCCATTCAGAGAGTGATAATAACAAAGAGGTCCAGATGAAAGAACACCTAATGTGACCATAATCTAATTTGCGTTCTGCCTCAGAGATCCAACCTGGTTCCCACTTCCTGACAATTCACTTCATTTTGTTTTGTGTTCCTGTACCACTTATTAATTCTACTCGTTATGCCTGTTCACACTTTTCGCTCTCCTCACACCCATGACTGTGCCTGTCAGCTTTTACTAAGTGTTCACTGGAATTTTCCCTTCTTTTTCCTCCCTTTCCTATCTCCTTTTCTTTCCTTCTTTCTTTCTTTCCTCGACAACAGACGTCCCTTTGACTCTTTTTGGCTGAAACACACATTAAAATCCCAAGCCAGCCTTTCTACACTTCGGAGCCCTAACACACAGTTGCCCCCATATTTCCATGTGTGCTATTTAATGGTTCATCAATCTCATGTGTTCAGCTAAATGTGCCTGTTGAAAACTATCTGAGCTGAGACTCTGCGACACATTTAATTTCCATACACTGTGAGCTTTTAGCTGTTCTGCTGGCTGTGTCCCTTTAGAGTGAAGCCTGGCTCTCGGCCACAAAAAGTCTATCGTTTGAGTATCACATGGTTAGTGGTGCTTCCTATGGCTATATTTATGCACTCTAACTGTATCCCCTTTCATTGAAACCTTAACCAGTGGGTGATTTGTCTCCATAAGAGAGTGCCATTTACAAGCAGCCATGCTGGGGTGGGACCCCAACCAGAGGACTTGTTAATAGCTGTTATATCCACTGACTTTCCTCTGGCCTCTTTTTGGAAGAGAGCTGTCTCTCTCTCTCTCAGCTGTGTGTTACAGGTCTGCCACGGCCCCCTCTGAGCACTTGGATCACCACACCTGAACTTCATTTGATCGTCAGTGGAGCTACATATCAACACCCGGAGCCAGTGGGCCTTGCCATTTGGCCACTAGGTGGTTGTTAGGCCAACACTGCTGTTGTTGAGCTTGTTGCTATTGTTGAAACTCTGTGTTTTTGATAGCACCCTCACCTTTATATGGCTCTGTTAGGTTATCCTTTCTCTTTGCTGACTAGTCAGTAGAAGTGCCTTGTTCAACTAGTCTTGATAACTACTATGTTGTTTATGTTTCTCCCATTTTCTCCTTTTTTTTTTTTTTTTTTTGGTATTTAGGGAGATCGGTGTTGTTTGTCTCATTCTGTAGACCAAGCCAGTTTTTTTATTTTCCAGTTAGTGTGAGTTTTATTTATTATTTTGGCCATGGACACCCTGATACTTTATTTGCTTCCATTTCTGCAATTTTAGTTATCTCTGTTAATCATTTTCTGTAAAACAGACTTTATTTATTGTCACACTTAAAGTGTTTCAGCAGCCTTTTCTTGTCACTTTGGTGCCATTTTTCCAAACTTTTTGGGTGAACTTATGTTACTCTGTGTGTTCCCCTAGACATGAAATAAAGGCCATAACAATAGCACACATCCACTTTTCACCAGATGCTGTCCAAAACATGAACCAACATATACCAAAAGCCTGAAAGAGGTGTCTAAATCATTTTGTGATGAATGCTGGGTATACTGTGCAAAGGTTTCATTCATCTAGTAATTTCATGAACTGAAAAGCAGCCTGGAAGCACTGTGTATAATTACAGTTACTCATAATTACACAGTGCTTATAAAGACAAACAAGGGGATTATATGATCACTGTGTTATTACCTTATTATAAGTACGTAATTTGGGGTGTAGATGAAGGGATGTTAAACTGTTGCTAATGGCACTGGGAAGTATTTCCAATTTGAAACTCACTATACATGAAGTGCAGATGAATAACAAGCCAGCCCAGATCAAATGATGAATTACAGAGCTTCTACTTGTGTGCAGTAGCCTCAGTCTCTTTCATCTAACACTTCCCAATGATCTGTTGTGAGGGCTGGAAAAAACACAACAGAGATTCGATTTAGACTGAAATTCGGGTTAGGTCTGTGTCTACAGCCTGTTTTAAGTTTTGATGATATCTTTACCTATGTTCTGTCTATTGATCAACTGGAGTAGCAAGTCTCTGAATCAATTCTTCATTCCAAAAATGTTAAATTTGAAGTCCAGAAATTTAAGTATTTGATAAATTACATTTAAGTACAGCCCTTGGTAGATGAAGGGAAGTTAAATTGTTGCTAATGATACTTGGGAGTATTTCTGATTTGAAACTGACTGTATATAAAGTGTGGATGATGATCAGAATTAATAATGATTTACCATGCTTTTACTCATATACAGAAGCCTCAGTCTCTTTCAGTGACCTAACACTTCCAAATAATCTGTTATAAAGGCTGAAAAAAGTTAAGATTTAGACAAAAGCTTCTGATTAGTTCTTCTATGTCCTCAGCATGTTTTAACAACCTTAACACAAGGAAAGAAAGCGCTGGCATCGGTTTCAGTTTACTTATGTTTTTTTGTCGGTTTGACAAACCTGAGTAGCTTGTCTTTGAACTAATTCCTCTACGTCTTTCTAAAAACACTGAAAACATTTCAAATCCAGGATATCTAGCTTTTTACTTACTAAAACACGCCTTGGCCTCCAAGATGACGGCCCACAAACGCTTACTTCATTGTTTACATACGGTCAAATTGTCCAAATTATTTTCCCTGTCCATTGTAAGGCCTGTGACTTGATGGAGTTGTTACAGTGCCGGTTCATGCATGACCTTCATTAAACGCAAACATAAGTGGTGTTGGCTAGCAGCATGTTCATGACTTTATTAATGAAAATGTGAAGTGCTGTTATCTAAAGTCAATCTCATCGCTCCTCTGGCTCTGGGTCACCAGTTAAACAAACCATCTGACAGCCAAGTATGCCTTCAGTGATTGTATTTGGCCCTGTCATTCCAGTGTTGTAACCTACAGTTGTGATGCATGTTTAATGGGATGAAAACCAAAGTATGAGATTTTTAAATACTTTTCATCCATTTGTGAAAAAAATATTGAAAATACTGGCTTTAGTCTTCAGCAAAGTGTAGTTTATAGTGTAGATTAAGAAATAAAATGTTTGTGTATGTGTGCATGTGTGTGTGTGTGCCTTCAAGAGGTGTTCCTGACCCTGTAGGAGATATTACTCTATTTCCTCCTATATCAGGCTCATATGCAAGCTCTTTTAGCTTTATCAACGTCTGTAAGTCTGTAAGCGCCATCTAAGCTAAGATGCTATACATGCCACTCTTCACTAGTTGGATCAATTTGGAGACTTTCTCTGCCTTGATGTAATTACCCTCCTTTTCATAAAAAGGATTTATTGAAAATCAGATCTCAGGTTATGGGCCCTGATGACAGCAAAAGAAAAATGCAGAATTTACTGTCTGCTTTTACAGCCGGATTTCAGAAATAATTGTTGCGGGACATGACGGTAAGTTAGCAGTTATAAACCTGTCCTCCATATAAATTACCTAATCAGGAGATCCCAGTGGTTATATAAATTGAGGCACTCATTCGTCTTCAGTGGCCTGTGTGTGCACATATAAACCCACAACGACCATCATATACTTCACAGGAAAGGGGGTTGCTGTTGCTGTTTACAGAGTTAGGGGGAAATGGATGACTTTTTGCATGCTCAATCAACTGTGAAATGTCCATTTAATCATCCCCAGAAACCCCCCTGGTTTATTTGTGCTGCAGCACAGATTTACATTTCCAAACATCCCCCATATTAATCATTACTTCATCACGCCCTCCAACTGACAAGAAGCATAAACCACCTCAGTGTACTGCCCTGTTGACTGTAATGTGTGTGTATGTTTCTGTCGATGTGCGTGTGTGTGTGTGTGCATGCATGCATATGTGTGTGTGTGTGTGTGTGTGTGAGTGTGGGTAGGTGGGTGGGTGTCAGAGAAAAACCTGCCCTTTGATTCACTCACCCCTCACTGTGTCCAGCAGAAATATTGAGTTTTAGTGGCATGATTGCATTTTTCGTCCACAGAGGTTTTTGAAATACAACTTCTCAGAGCGGGGAAGCCAAATGGCAGTCGTTCACATCTACTTTGCTTCTCGAGAGGAAATCAGAATGATTTATGCTATTTTTCAGGAAACAACATCAAAGATAAACGCATGGAGTAAAAATGTCATGTGCGATTGCTTTTTAAGGGCGACCTTTCCTTAGAGTAGCCGGCGTTAATTTTGGACTTTTTGGACAAAATGTTGTGGGACGTGAGGTCACGCTTTTGTTCAAAACATCATGGCCTGCCCTCAGCACAAGACCGTTTGAATGATTTACACATACCGTACCGCACCAGGAGCGCTTTGGGAGAGCCACTCTACCTGCCACCATAATGAAATTCAAGACATTTCACCATCAACAATGAATCCTTCATAAAAGAGTGAAGTATGAGTTTATCACCCAGGATGAGAAGCATGTTACATTTGCCACTTTAAACAAGATGAATGGGTCACTCAGCCATTTACATTCTCATACATTTTTATGACTCTGCCATGAAGTGAATTTGATCTATTGGTAACAAGATAAATGATGGGCATAAAGCTTTGGCAGCTCTGACTTTAAACAATCTTTCATTTGATGCCAGTCTTTTACTTTTACATGACGCACCATATGTCTTCACAGCCTTGTAGCCTGCTCAAAGGGTGCCCCTCTTTTAACATAGGGAAGGTATGTGCTGTGTATGGCAACATCACTTAGTAGCTGACTTGAATCTTTACGTCTAACCCAAAGAATTTCACTTAACTCCACATGTTGTGTGTTACATGCGTGTGTTATTCATGATGGGAAACACTTTGGCCTCCAAAGTGCACAAAGGGATGTTTTGTTCTACCTGGTGCATGGAGTCGCTCAGCCAACCATGGGAGTTTGCTGTGCAGTAGCATGAAAAGCAGCTGAAAGCCTCACTTTACAGTTGCCAGCACCTTTCAGTGATTTTTTTTTTTTCATTTTCTTTTTTTTTCATTTTCTTTTTTTTTTTTTTTTTGAAATGATGCTTGTATGTGTACATTTGGTCACGGCATTTCAGTAAGACGGAAACAGAGTTGGGTCACAGGAAATATCCCTTGTCAAAGACTGATGGAAAATGTTAAATGGAGCTGTCTGAGGGATCAGAATGATGGAAGAAGACATCCTCTTTGCTCTCTCTCGCCATATTCTTCTTCTCCTCTCTCTCATTCTTGTTGTCCCATTATATATTTTACACCTGGTGTTGGCTGATTGAACATAACGATGGAAACATTCCAACACATTAATCTGTCCCTGGCAGTCACGTAAATGAACCTTTTACCTATCTGGATGCCAGATTAAAAATGTTCACGTCACAGCACCATGGATGGATCCTTGTGGAGACCTCAGCACCTCTGTGCAGTAATTTGAAAACAGCCCTGGCCCATTTAGTCACCAGTGAGCGAGGGCGTTGCAGCGCGGACAGAATGATGTATCACCTGGTCCGGCTAAATGACAATTTTATTTCTCACCTCCACTTTCACCGTGAAATATTACTAGCACACTTTTCTCCATGGCAACTTTTGATTGAACCTAACGTCAGTCAAGCTAACTAGCGAGTGAGTTTGCCACTAAAACACTGACATCATCCACAGTGCTGAGCAGGAGGGGCTTGTTGATTGACGGTACTCGCCAGCGTGGACCCACACATAGACAGAGGCATTAACATGATTTTGGTGCACGCATGTGCATTTGAGAGTGAGTTTTGTTTAAGTAGTGGTGAAGTCATCTTTTGTCAGAAGAGAGGCCACAGGGAAGAGAAACAGGAAGTGCAACAGAGGGCCTTTGTTTGGCTATCTACGACAAGACCTGTAATTTACACCCTAATGGGGAACGCCATTGCTGCAAGAGGCAGCACCACTCTGAGGGAGAGACAGGGAGAGAAGGAGAGAGAGGGAAAGAGCTCCATCATGGAAAAGGGAGCTCCTGTCTGCTGCAGTGGTCCGGGACAAAGCTGAGAGCTCCCAGACGCCCTGTATGATTAATGACTTATGGCCACGCTGTGTGGAAGCCTGGTAATTAGCTACAGGCTGATTAAAGACAAGTAAACTTCTGCTGATAACCCGATTCTGTTTCTCCCCAGCGCCGACACTGGCATGTGGAAGCTCTTACTGCCAGGGTTGCAAGAAACAGACCAACGTTGAGTATGATGAATGTAGTCTCCAACAGGCGTATACAGGCTCTAATTTAAAACTATTTAGCGTGTGACATATTGGCATTGTGCTCTCTCTGTCTCCCTCTGTTCATGTTCGTGGTTTACGGCGCCGTCCAAGTTTCAGGGGGCCGTTGTTTTGAGTCTGCGCCTGGCATATTCATGAATAAAGTTTTGTGCTGGCTCCCTCCCTGTGCACCCCTGGTCTTTTCCCTGTTCATATTTTTTGTTCCAAACATTTGCATTTTCTATATTAGTGAATGAGGATAGTGGCAGCCTGCCACGAGAATTCGTCAACTACCAAAATTTACAGAGTTCTGGCTGTCCAGCTCACCGACAGGGGAACTAAAGCGAGGCCAGAAAATTGACAACATTACTCTGCATTTACCTTAAGCCGCAAAATGTAAGCAGAGTTAGCCAAGGCATGAAAACGATGAAAAGGCCTCCAAGTTCTCCACCAGGAGCCAAAACGACCCACACAACTATCCAAAGTCTTGTCTCTGTGTTTTCACGGGATGGAATCATTCCCCTAAGGTAAACAGATGGAGCAAAAGAATAATGGATAGTAGCATTAAATAAAGCTGATGTCAGTTGTTTTGCAGTTGAGCTTAGAGAGTCCCGCAGATACTCGAAATTAGTTCAGTCACTGTTACTTAATAAATACTGTGCACTGTCATCATCCTGGTCTGATGGGAATATAAAGTCATAACAAAATGTTATGCAACAGATGTATCCATCTCTCCTCCAAAAATGTAAGAATAATATTAGAGACAAACGCCAGCTTTTGCAGAGGGCAGTTTGCTACAGCTAATCGTGTAACCCAATTTGTCTGTAGCAAGTGAAAAATGGGTTCCTCTTGAAATAAAAAAAAAAAGAAATAAAAAAAAAGAAATGTGTTTGTGTGTATGTGTGTACGTGTGTGAGGGTCTATGGAAGTGAGAGGACAGCGCCACGGGGAAGCCTTGTATGGGTTGAGATGAGATGCCTGGCCACCCACTCATCTCCTTCTATCAACCCCTTCATAATTAGGTTGGTTAACATACTGCCGTGTATGCAGTCATATTGACTGGGAGCTTAATCACGTTACTATTGAGTTTCCGTCCCTGCTCGCCCCAGGTGACACTTTTAAGTCCAGAGTTATGGCCCCAACCTATAGGAGGAAATTAGCTGTGGACACAAGTTTGTTCTTGTTCTCCACCCTCTGTGTGAAAATATTTAGCAAGCAGGGCGGGCGACAACACTGTGAGAAATGGAAAGGGAAGCACAATGTTCTACATAGAGCACCAGTCTAAGACATGAAAAATGCAGGAAGGGCAGAGAGAGGTGCAGCGTGTGTTAGTTTGGCTGGCAGTCCATTAGGCCTGATAGACATTTCACTTACCAAAGTCAAATATAACAGTCTAGTATTCATTAATATAAGGAAGGGGCTGGGGAATCAAACCCACCATCTGGTTAAGACGACAGTATAATCTACAACTCATGATTAGGTCTAAGGAGTGGAATTTCACTTTAATCTTTTTCAGGGCTTGAAATTTCCATCTGCACTGTGCGGCACATCATTTTTCTTCAAGACAAATGTGCTGTTTTTCATGTTCCAAAATTAGATCAGAAGAAAACGATTAATCATGTCATGGCCTGGGAAAGGAAACAAAGATCTGATTTTCCTCTCTTCCCTCTCGCTCTCTCGCTCACTCTCTCTCTCTCCTCCCATGCCCCTTCCCTTTCCTCATCTCTTCCTTTTCTCCCCCTCTAGCCTCCTCTCAACCCCTCATCAGAGCCCACCCCCACCTCCTTCCTCTATCTCCTATCCTCTTTCTTCCTTTGCTCTATTTTCACCTATGTTCTGGACAGCATTCCCGAGCCATATCTTCCTCTCTGTCTTCATGAGAATGAGTCATTTTTTTATTGATCTTGGCCCCGACTTCAAAAGAAAGGATATGTAGGTTTGATGATTAATACGAAATGACGAGGCGTCTTCAATTAGCATAGCCATCCCTCTTCTCCTCCACCCTCCCTACGGCAGCGAACAACAGATGGTGGCCTGTTTGTATGTGACACCACAACCAAATCTAAACTGGGAAGAGTGCAAGTCACCGGGACTGCAAATTAGTGAGGCCACACAACTGTCAGGTGCTGGCCTCCACTGACAGTTGTAGCCCATTACGGGAACATTGATGTTTTCACAGTGTGACAAAAAGGATTCCTTTTTTCCCCCTCCTTACAGAGGACCTGTCTGTCAGCCAGCTCTCAAGTCATAACAAATCACTGGCACTCAGCTGAGGCTGAGCATTGGGAGCGTCAGGGGAAGATAAATGACCTGCAGGCCTTTGAAGTGCTTTGGCAGTTCAGATGGCTCGGCGGCGCTGACAGAGAAATATACACAACAGCGTAACCAATAATGAGAACATTAAACATTCCTGCCTCCTGACAGGCTGACAGGAAAGCCCAGCCTGGCATCAATCATCTTCCGAGGCATAACCTTGACAATTAGTCTCCTCTCTGCCTCTAGCTCTCACCCCTCGCTCTCCAGACTCCAATACCCAGACTGCACTGGCTGCCAGGCTCAAGGCGAATGGGGTGGTACATGTAGGGTGAGGATGACAGCGGAAAAGGGGGGGTGATGAGGGCCGCAATCACTGGACCAAAACAGACTCCCTATCACTGTGTATGTAGGTGACAGCGGATGTGGGTCCAAACGTCTAAACATGTCCGGGCATCACATGGGATTTATAGCATCATCTTAGCCGAGGGTGGAGTGAAATATCTGCCTTCTGTTCACTTTTCATTAACCTTGCCCCCCACTGACTCTTGTTTTCCTTTTTTCTGGAGAGTCATACCATCTCTGTCTTGCGCCAAGAGTAGACTGAGTGTACATGATCATATTTTTCTGTGAAAAATACTCAAAGTCTAGCTTTTGAGAGGTTGCTCTGAAAATATTTCTCAAATTCTGGCTATGGCTTTGAGGACTAATGATGCCCTTCAGGCATTTTGGGGCCAGCCATACACAGTAAATATTTCACTTTGTCCCTTGCATTTGAGAAAGCGTAGTGTGCCTTTGGAGAAAGGAAATGGTAAGACAAATAAGGGTGGAAAATGTATTTGTATTTCTCATTTGTTTGAATATGCATATGTTGTACAAGCATTTTTATTAGTGTAGGGCCAAAATTCCTTAAAAATAATAAAAATAACATGCTATTATTTCCTAATAAATAATAGGGCTGGGCAAGATTTCAATATTATATTGACTAGACTAGATGTAGATCTGGGATTTTGGATAATATAATATTGTGATGTGGCATAAGTCTCTGATTTTATTAGACTGTTCTTGCTGCTCTATTATTTGCCTCTGCCTGATTAATCATCATGTCCATATTACTAATGATGATTTATCAATAATCTCATGTGTAAATACCACCAGTGATCATCCCTACAACTTTATCACAATACCAATATTGATTGATTTGGTTTTAGACATAATATTTGATCCATATTGCCCAGCCTTACTAATAAGTATATTTAGTATTATTACTTTTAAAACAAAGAAACGATGATGTGTTTCATAGCTGCCCAGTACAATTAAACAGTCTTAGTGTGATATTTCAAACATGTGCGTGTCTCTCAATAATTGGTCCTGAAACAGCAGCATCAGACAAATTCCCCCAGCCATGCCTTTTCTGAGTACAGTATTTCACTTGTGTTTCCTCCATTAGCCATTTGCATGTAAATCAACACAGACAAGCTGACCCCCAAAATGTTTATGTTCTCCAGTTTCCAGCACTTGCGCACAGTTCTGGCCGAACATTTTGTTGCCGCACCAGAAGAGATGATTTATGTGGAATGAAGACATTTCCCCTTTGACTAGCACATTTGCGAAAAGGTATGTCAAGGATGTGAGGCGCAGGGTACAGGCAACCTTTCAAGAGAGTATTTTTTACCCGCTTATTGGAAGAGCAATAAATATCAGGGCGACAGGGCCTTCTCATGGTTACAAAGCTTACCTGCAACTGAGCTGGATAATTAGCAGACCCTGAAGATGATGTATGACTTTCATTACCCTTTGGGACGGGGCAGACTAAATGAGGACACAGCTAATTGCCGTGCAAAGCAGTTTGGCATGATGGGGAAAAATGCAGGCCCTGCCTCTCTCTCTCTCTCTCTCTCTCTCTCTCTCTCTCTCTCTCTCTCTCTCTCTCTCTCTCTCTCCCTCCCCCTCTCTCTCCCTCTCTGTCTTTCTCCCTCTCTGCCAAAAAAAGGAGGCCCTGTTGCAGTTGTGGGGCTGTGATCTCCCTCCCCTCCCTACCTCGCTGCCCGCAGGAGTTCACTGACTGTCCATAAATCAGGAGCTGCTTACAGCTGAAACTACCCTGAGTCATCAACATGCAATAAGCTGAGTGACAGATTCCATCCTGACTACATTACACCCTCAGTTCAAACATACTTGTTCTCTACTCCTCTTTCTCTTCCTTCTCACCTTGACACACACTCTCTCTCTCTCTCTCTCTCACACTCTCTCTCTCTCTCCCTCTCTCCTTTGTCCTCACCGCATCTTGAACTTCTCAGAAAATGAAACCCATCCGGGCACGGTGAGTGTGAAACAAAAGCTGATACGATCACAAGATCTCCCTCCCTGCCAAGTGGTTGAGGGGAGAGAGAGAGAGAGAGAGACAGAGGGAGGGAGAGAGAGAGAGAGAGACTATAAGTGGACTGGGTAAGAAAAGTGTTTCCAGACCCAGCCCTCTCAGGAGCTCCAGTGGTGGAAGCTAATGTCTAAAATGGTGGGGTTAAGTATGTTGGCATCCATTACAACGACAAAGCCTTGGACTCCTGCTGACATGCCAATTCAATTATAGCAAGCTTCTCCTTCATTATGGGATAGTTGGGGGGGAGGGAGAGCAGGGAGCGCAGATGGGATTTTAATAACAACTCTTGACTCGCTCGGTGTCCTCTCGCTGGAATCTAACCTTCTCACGTGCATCTTTAGCCAAGTTTCAACAACTGCAGGGTATAATATACAAAAGATAAAATGTTTTGAGGTATAAAAATAGAAGCTGTAACTTTCTGTCAAATGCCCTACCATATGGTGCACGAAATAAGCATGGAGTTATTTAAAATCTCCGCACGGCGTACTGTTGAAAAGTTTGCAGTTGTCAGCCCACACTGATTTATTGTTTTATATCTGTGCTACTTGATAGAGATAAATTAAAACTGATGGTTCCAAGGTGATTTGAACTTTCATTGACGCTGGTGACTAATTGCTAAGAGCTGTTTCTTGGCAATATTAGAGAAATCATTAATATTATAAATATCAACGCAGTGATATGTGATTTGTTTGATCAAATTTATATCTTCTGATGAAACGGCTCCCCTGTGCTTTACCCTAACTTAAAATAATTTTCTTTATTTTATGTTCTAATGGGGGTCAATGCGTGCATAATGGCTCGCTGCCCTTGCCTTCAGTATTGCCAGAAACCTATAAAATACAGAGAGACAGCTCTATCACCAAATGATTTTGTCAGCCATGAACTTAATTTACTTCAGTTGAAGCAACAATCCGAGCCCTATTAATTCCCTCTCAGCACACCGAACAGGCTCTTTTTGAACGTATCTCACCTCTTACTAATGAAGCGATTGTTTCCTCCACCGTGTGTCAGTTTGTGGAGCATCACAAACCTCAGACAGACACAGAAAGGCTTTTGAGCTGTCAGGAGGGGTTTTATGTGTTTTCTGCAGCCACGCCGATCTGAGACTTGAAAGGTACAGCCGGGTTTAGATCCAGACACGAGCACGCATGGTCCAGTGATGTGAGGGTGTGTCTGCTTGCCGTGTGAAAATAATCACACGAGTCAAACCAGTGGGCTGCACCTATCCATACACTTACATTCACCTAAATTAATTTGACGCTGATAACATTTCCCACTGTTGAGTGGAACGCTAATTGTTTCCTGGAACGTCTCCATTTCAGGCTACGCGACATTTAGCTCCTCACCAACCTCTGCAAAAAGAAAAAAAAAATTAAGATTGATGCTTTTGGTGCATTGCTAAGAAACAAGGCTTTCCTTCATGTATGCAAACAATTTTCTCTCTTTGTTTCTTTTGTTCTTTAATTCTCGTCTCAATTATTTGTATTGTTTTTGTCTATTGAGTCCAACGTTTTCTCTCCTTATGTGTGCCTACCAACGTCAAATCCCATCACACACTGCCTCTCCAAAGCTCTCTGGATCTAGCTCTTTATGTATAATGACAGTAGGTGAACTCCACCGTTTGTTGTCGTCCAGGATGGAGCTGTTTGTTGAGCACAACAGGAAGGAAGCAGGCCCTGGCGATGCCTCTTGTTTATCTCAAGGTGAGAATTGTTTTTGTTCTCACAATTCTCACAGCACATCTCCCCTCTTGGCCTGCAGCTCCAAGGGGCACACATGGAGAGGAGACGAATGATTCAGGCTGAGACAGGAACTCTCTCTCTCTCTGTGTCTCTCATTGGTTTTGTATGTGTGCATTTTTTTTTTTTTTTTTTTAATATGTGAAGAAGCGAGGCGTCTTCAAGCGTTACTTGAGTTTGATACTGCAAACTGCAAACCCTGCATCAGCTACTTACCATACGGCGTAGTGCCACACTGCTCGTGGCACCCCACTTACACTGGCCTCCAGTGTTTTGTTCACTTCGGCCCAGAAACTGTTAAAAGCAAACTGCAATGTGTGAAAAAAACAAACTGAATGGTCATCCAACTAGGAACTACAAGCTGAAAATACTGGCATAATTTCATAGCTCTGGTTTCAGTTCAAATGATATTAGAGCACAGAAAAATGTCAAAAAACAAACCACCTTTTGTTGTTTATTATAATAATCCAGTCTAAATAATATTGTTTTATATATTATATATATATATATATATAACTAAAGCAAATGCTTTTTCCCACCGTGCACACACTATTGTCAAAGGTTGAAAAGTTGAAATAAACTCACCATAGGTGTAACCTTCAAACTGAAATATTAGTCAACTATGATCAACTATGAAAAACAGGGAGGCAGCACATTTATTGCATGCCATTATGATCGCACCTTGCAGTAAAGAATAGTGCATTATAATAGTAATGCACTAGTAATAACTAACAACATACTGCTGTGTGCGTACATGAGCCTGTGTACCTGCTTATGCTGTTTTTTAATTATCTTTAATCTTTACAAGTGCAGCAAAGTAGAGTGTATGTGATAGCAAACAAAATGGAAATCGTGCTGTAGTCGTCATGTTGAGGGAATTTAAGGTTAAGTTACAAGTGTGGCTTAATTTACAACAGAATGCATAAAATTGTGATGGATTGAGCTGACCCTCTTATATTGTGAGGCTTTTAATCTTGAGATATTTCTTTCAAATATGAACCATGTGTTAGGTTAATATGAACGCTAACCTTTATGTTCCCAGAAGTCCAGAGCCAGTAAATTTAATGATGCTTGCTGCAGGAACAAAACAGCTTCCTAACAAATCCTCTTGGGATAGCCCTCAGACGCATAACACGTAACTGCTGCTCCTGATCAATTGCTAATATTGTGCTTCTACCTGAGCACGCTCAACTTTTAAACAGTGTCTGAAGTTGGAGGGATTTTGACATTTTTCCCATCACCATTTCCATTACGAAGTGTTTCTTGACTGATATTGTACTCTAGAACATTTCATTTTATTGTTGTTGGCAATAAGGACACAACAGGAACAAATGAATTACATCGAGGCACTGCTTGAATCCAGCCAAGGCTATTATGTAATGACGTACAAATGAAACTGTATCCACAAATCGCCCAACTTTGTTGTTTATATTTTTCATAAACTCTGGGCCTGGTGCTGAAATAAAACTGGTGGAGTTTTGAATGAAATCTGACAGGCACCAATAAATCACGCTAAATCACGAATCGATAACAAATACGTTCTAAATTATGAATAATGGCCAGGCAGTCATAAACCACCACAAGCACAACTCAGCAGGCCATTCATTTCATGGCAGCACAAAATAAACAGACACATTTCTTTCACGGCACTAATAAATTTCCCTGAAAAACTCAAAGAACAGTCCATCTGCTTCGAATAATTTTTAATTTCCTTTTCTGTCCTGTCCCCATTAGGTATTCCACAGAGATATTCTCAAAATTCTTTCATTTACCTCCTCCCATCTGCATCCAATTACCTTTCTCCCTGTACAGGGCTGGTGCCTGCTCTCTCTTGAGTATGGTGCGAAATACCCCCACCTGTACCTTAAGCAAACTTTATGCTTGTTTTATTATCTGTGAGAGGCCGTGAGTCATTCAGTGTGTGCCCTGGTGGATTTGGATTGGGCCTTGGGTTTGATGTCTTCTGGCTCTGGCCAGGAACACCTGCACTTCCTCTGCTTTCTCTCTCTCTCTCTCTCTCTCTCTCTCTCTCTCTCTCTCTCTCTCTCTCTCTCTCTCCCTTTTTTTTCCAGGCTGATCTGTTAGCTGGCTAAATGGCCCAGCAGATGTTCACAGGCCAGCGGGGGAATCCGTTCCTATCCTCGTGACCGCTTCACCAGTGATGCCTGGAGGATTTACATACGGAGCGGAGGACAACGACACATTTGAGTTCATTTATCACTAAATCATATTTAGGTAAACAATCCCCCTGGGCATCATCAGTGCTAACTGCCTTTAAAAAGACTCCCTCATTTCCCACAGTCCACATCATATTTGGCTGCTCTGAAACAGTTTGAAGGGGAAAAAAGAAACTCTTGTGGGATGCTGTACGGCTCCATACACATATTAACCTTCTTGACCTCCTTATATGCCAACAGAGTACATCTCAAAAGTGAATACGACGTATCACAAAATCATCACAGGGATGACTGTTGTTGTTTTTTTGTTAACAGAAAATCTTAAAATATGAAGTTGACCAATCATGATTTACTCATTCCATTCATTACTTGGGAATGTTTTGCCATGTCTTAGCTTGTCAGCAATCATTAAAACATTAGAACAGACAATAATTAAAAAAAAAAAAAATGTCACTTTGTTTTGTTTTGAAGGCATGCCATTTTGGAATAAGCTCTGTAATAAATATGTTTTTTTACTGCCCACTTTTTTATGCCCACATAAATTTAGCTTTAGTTTGAGGAGAATGCCTGTTTTTCATGTCTGCATTTCCCCTCTGTTTTACATTATTCCTGTTGGTGTCTGCACACAGCCAGTATAGTTGGACCTATCACGATTTGTTTTCTTCTCTTCAGAAGAAGCCATCTGCTGCCATTCATTACTGTACATTATGAGAAACAAACTCCACAGACTTGAAAATTGCCCAAGCTAGATAATCCATCACAGTAAACAGGAAGCCTTGATTTGGTTTTGTCAAAGTTTCTTTGTTTTATTATATTGTTTTATTTCATTGTCCCTGAGTTGAGTGCTTTCAAATCAGTGCACACATTACGTTACACTCCGCTGACTGTCAATCACCTGACATACACAGGAAGAAACGGACCCTTCCAGGAAATAATCCCTCCAAAACAGGTTGCCTTGCAGACTTCATTGCAACATCCATGTATTCATATTTGGGATTTCTTCAAAATCCGGGACAGCTGTTTGGTTCAAGCTAGGTTTGACACTGTGAATTTAGCATTTGAAAAACAATGAGCAAATGTTTAAAATTGTATCACATGCAGCACTGAAAATGACTGGGGGAACTAAATTAGATATATACAGCAGTAATTGACCTAATGAGTTGCAAAGTGGGTGAAGCTGCAGGGTGTTTTTTTCCATTTGGATTTTTACTTTTGTTTGTAACATTATCTCCTAATGGTTTATGTACATTTTATGTCTTGTACCTGTACTGTGTTTACATGGACCCTTACACCCCCCTAATAATCAGAATAATCACAATAATAAGCACAATCAGAATAAAAATGCCTCACATAACATGAGGTGACATGATGAATTTCTGGGACGGCGGTAACAAAACACAAATGGTCTGTGGCTGATACAACTTTTTTGCTGTACAGATTAAATCTTTCAAGGACTGTTACACGCCTCCATGGTCGAAAGACTTAAAACCACAAGTTGTTCAAACAAATGTTTGAAAAGATGAATAGAGCCTAAATCAATCTGTTCAATGAGGCTGCCTATTACAAGACTAAAAGTCAAAATGGTGAAAGTGGTTTCAACTCAGCCAGTTTTCATTTTTACAGTCTCATGGATGACCTGATGGAAGAGTGACCATTGGTAAACAAGCCTATATTATATTTATATTTCTGGCAGATTAGACACTTCCGGCATGGGGAACCACACTGCACATGTCAAATCTTATATTCTGATTAAATGCTTTGGGGCATGTAAACACACATCTTATCGGGTCACTTTATTTAGGTCTAAACAGTTAAGCTGGAAACTCAAATCCAAATGATTTCTATCCGGCTGAAGAAATATTGTCCATGTGACATGTAGCTGGTGACAACAGTATTCTCCTTTAACATGATAGCCCTGGATCACAGTCCAAAGAAGAACTGCATCATTAATGGCAGCTGCACAGAATGGTCTCCAGCTGTAAACAAACTTTCTTCATTAACACAGTCGACTACTTTTCAGTTTCATGGAAGATACAAACTTGTCTGACTGATTTGAGTTGAAGTGTACTTCCAACTAAGCACGGAGCTTTCGGTGTGTTGGGCTAGATCGCCGTTGTAATCACTGCTGCCCCAAGGTGTGAATTGCCCCTGAGGCTATGCATGTCGCATGGTGATCTCATGTTCACACACTGTCTGTCCTCTCCCCTACACTTCTCCTTCATCCTCCACCGGCCTCCGGCTCATCACAGCTCAAAATAGGCCCCTGGTATCTCTTTTTAACGCTGGTGTTGTCACAGGCTGGTCAGCGAGATATGGCAGCTAATGAACGCCTCAGAGACAAAATGCGCCTCTGTTAAACCGTCGGAGAAAAAGGCAGCCAGATCCAGACAGGAGCCGAGGACGCAGCTCCTTTTAGAGCAACACTTGTAGTTCAGCTCAGACTGAGAGGTTTGGGCTTTGATTGATAAGTTGATTTTGTGATTGCTGAGCCTGTGCATTTGGGATTTATCCCGGGGCAGAACATATGGTTTGATTTACCGAGCTCTTCAGGAGGACAAGCCTGACAAGTAGAGGCAGGGATTGAATGACATTTTTGGTAAGAGAGCAATAATTTACGTTTTCCCATGCCAACTATTAATACCGGGCTGGCCTCAGCACAGCACCGCTTATGCGGGTCTTAAAGGCCAAGCAGGACATGTTGTCACTGGTGTTTTCATAAATCTTGCCCACAGGAATACAACACCAAACAGAAAGCTGGAAGCAGACCTTTATGTGAATGTGGATATGGGTGAACGTGTGCATGCTATCGGTAGAGTATACACCAATTTGCTTTATGACTGTGATTTCTCGTGGCACCCTCAACTTTCATTAAACAGGATCACAAATTTCACAGTAACTTTCACAGAGAAACTACTCTCAGGAGATAATATCAGGACCAAGCTGAGTTATCAGAGTTATAAGTCAGAGAATTCATGTTGAAACGAGGGTGAAGGAGCAGGCCAAGTGCAGAGTGATATGCAGCAGATGTCTAAAACCCCCTTGATCTTTTTTTTTTTCAATGAAGACTCTTTAAATATGTTTTGAAATGAAAATACAGAAATTTCCAAAAATAAAAGTGTCACATATCCAACGTATCACACTTGATTTTTTAATTAAAATGTCTCTTTAAGTTTTAAAAGAGCAGCCATTACCTACATTTAAGTTGAGAGAAGGAGCAGGGCTGTGATAGCTGTCAGTGTAATGCTAAAAGACAGCAGTAAAGACGGCTTTGCTCTTTGGAGAATTTACTGTCCCAGCGAGGGATGAGGAAACACTGGAGGCTTGTGGCTGACGGTGCCTGCGTCTGACAGTTTGATGGCTGTGTGAAACTCAAGAAAGGCCAAGCTGGTTTGCTTTCAAGCTGTTTATAAATGATATCAATCTGCCCAAAGCACACTGGAGCTGCTAATACTTGGATTTTGATCACTCACCTCGTCTTCTGCAAAAATAAACAAAAATAAACAAAAAATAAAATCCAACTATAAATTAGTGTCCTGACAGTAGTTTCTCGGTGAAAGTTAATGTGTTTGTGCATGTGTGTGCGCTGGAGGAAGGGTAGTGTTAGGGTAAATACATGTGGGCTGAATGCGTATAACAGGTGGAAATGGGAGCAGGAAACACACAATAGAGCGAACTTGGTATAAGGATGTTCTCACATTACGCCTGGCTCCAAGAACCTGTTTGCTTTGGCTGCACTAATCTACGTAAATCCATTGTGATCGCAGGATCAGCATTCAGAAATAATTCATCAAAGACGGACAGATGCTGGTGAGGGATGAACTGATATATGACAGTCAAGCCCTAGACTTTGGCACTCACCCATTTCACTCACTGGCTGGAAAACACACAGCCTCTGATGACTAATTTGGTTGCACTAATAAACTTACACAATCCAGGCGATCCCTAAAATTGAATAGAAGGAAACAGCCGAGTCCCTAAAGAGCTAACAGGCAAAAACTATAAACAGCTGAAATTGAAATGTATTCTCTTGTCATGCAGTTTTTGAGCTTTGGGTAAGACACATCAAAGTTTTAAGCAGTTTGAGGTCTTAAGATAACTACATCAGATTGACTGCTTCCTGCAGAAGCACATTTTTGCCCTCAATGAATGAATATCTGACTTTTATAAGACTCTTGATTTGAGGCATAGTGTATCTAATAGTCACTTTGTTGCTTGAATCCAGTCCTGTTTTCTAATCAATTTTGGACAATGAAAGCACATGTACACACACAAAAAGTAGCATCTTCATCCCAGGCCTGCGGTGCTAATCCGGGGTCCCAGCATTCCTCTGTGGTTCACTGGTTCACAGGACACTTGTCAGCTCCTCGGGGCGCAGATGCTTGGCTGTCAGAGCCACTTCAGGGCGATGGATGGAAGTACAGGCCCAGCAGCACTCACATGGCAGTTTCTCTCCTCAGTGTTAACTTACAGTGGAAAATGCTAATCGCTCTTCATCCCACTGTGTCCATCAAGCAGCTAGTTAGATGTCAGAGGGCTTGGAAGAAGGACCTTTAGGTGAGGAATCTCTCAGAGTGTCATGAGTTGATGGTTGAAAGTCATGAGTGCCTGTGCTGGCCTGTGTGGGTAAACTGGCTGCTGATGTTGCTCTCGTCATTGATACTTGTGAACTGAGAGCTGCTAAAGCTCTTAATACGCATAAACTATTAGGTGGTAAACATAGTGGATGCGTAACTTGTTAGTCTCAAACAAATTCAACTGCATTTACAATTAATGTGGTGTTCATCACAGTATCTTCAAGTACAGCACCTTGTCTAACCCATACTTATACAGGGACATCTCCATTTACATGGGCTTAATCCAACTAATAACTGTTCTGAAACCAGAGACAAAATAAAAACATCATGTCACTTTTTCCAGTTTTATGTGTCTATTTACAAGGATTTATGTAGTGGTCCTGGGCAGTATCAGTCAAAATAGCACTTGGTAAGCACCAGTTGACGTGGGACCTGAGAGATACCGGGGGCATGGTCGCCCCTGAGGGGTCTGGTTTCAGTGCTGCATGACCAGGGCTGCCAACCTGACAGCCCCACCTGCCCAGTGGCTGCAGCCAGCTGGCCCGCAGGATGATTAACGGCTAGCGTAAACTTACTCAGCAGGGTCTCAGACACATTTGTGCATTCACTCACACGTAGGAGTGTTACGTGACGCTAAAAGCTATTAGAGAGCAGGGGGCCCACGCCAAGGCAGGAGCGACATCCATAAATGTTTAGTAGGACTGGCCTATGTAGTTATCACTTTTCAAAAGGAGAGACTCACTCTTGTCAATAGAAACATGATTTTGGAGATCAATGTAGGAGATTTATGCACTGCGGTGTATAGAAGATTACCCCCAAACCTGGATCCCATATCTGCCTTGAGCTTTCACCCCCTGCTTCCTCCATAAAAAGAAAATGACATCATAAAGAGTAAACCTGGGCTTGATATCAGACTCCCCTGCCCTAATCCCTGGGAGCTTTTTGATACCTTTGATTTTCATTTTTCAAGGGCGGCACACTATTAATCTTTTGGTGGGGTATAAAAAAACTAGCTCTGGGAAAGCTCTTTTAAAAGCTGCAACCACTCCACCTTTTTCCGACGTGCAAGGTCTTTGACTTGAGCACTATCAGTGTTGGAAAAAAAACGAATACCATTAAGCACACCCGAGTCCTCTGGAAAGGCGTGTTTGTTGTAAACTAGTCAGCAAGTAGAGTAATTTCAGGAGCAGCAAAGTTTAGTGAATGAATCTATTTACATATAGTCTGTTAATCCACAACATTTTCAATAAATGTCCGTGTTTCCACTGTTTGTTTGCTGACTGATAAAACACAATGATGATTCAACCAGGAATCAACCAAAAGACATGTGACTTTTTGTTCTGAGTAAATAGAAAAAAAAAAAAAAGATTAGCAGGAGCACTGATTGCCATGATACCTGAACAGAAGACAGACCAAACTCAAATTCATCAAAAATAAATAAATAAATAAAATAAAATAAAAAGATACTATACACACAGTACAAGCAACACTATTTGACTGACGCATGATCTTTGGGAAGTGCTGCAGAAAACATCACAGCAAGGACATCATATCACTTAAGATGACACAAAAAAAGGAGCATGCAGATTCACACTTTAAAAGATTTTTCCAGTATTTCAGTTTTTATCTATCATCTATGTTGCCCCTCTAATTTCCAGTATTCCTGATGATGTTTTGCACATAGACAATATGGTTGGAAATATCATGACTTGTTTTCCAAACTTCACAATAAGGCATTTGCCGCCGTGCAGTGCTGCACAGTATGAACAAGAACTTGCTTGAAAATTGCCCGAGCTAGATAATCCATCATAGTAAACATTAGGCCTTAATTGGCTTGTGTCAGTTTGTCTGTTTTATTGAGATTTTACCGAGCCTGGGTTGAGTGTTTTCCTATCAGTGCATGTAATATGTTACGCTCTGCTTACTGTCAATCACCTGACACCCACTGGAAGAAATGGAAGTGGAAATAATCCCTCGAAAACACGTCTCCTTGTGAACTTTGTTGCTACACCACGTCTTCTTATTCTGTTATTGTCAAGCTAGATTTGACGTAAACCTTTGTATTTTCAAAATGATGAGAATTAAATAAACGGTAAAATATTTTTCTTTGGTGCTCGACATTTTTCCGCACTCCTTCATTTTAGGGAATTGTAACATTGCAAGGAAATGAATAGTTTGAGTGCTATCATACATCCCTGCTAATACCAGTGGAGCAGATGAATCTCAAGAAATGTATATGCAGCACTAATCTCTGTTATCCCATTATTCCTCTGCTAATGACCTGCTGAAACCACTATGGGTAATGTATGGAGCCCTGCCTCTAAATGAGCAATAAAATGAAACGCCTCACAAGAATTCCAAACGCACATTATCACCGTGGATGTCTGTTAATCCTTGAACGCGATGCTACATTCGGAAAGCAGAGCAGGCGGGAACCCATTTTTAACCAAGTCATTTGTTTGGTATGTATATATTGACAAGGAAAGCCTGGATACAGAGGGTAGTTAGTATTCTGGATAGAGCTCTTGGAAAAATAGGGTGTTTTTTTATCCTTCCAATAAAACACTGCAGGCGATACCATTGCTCCAACTCCAATTAATTTCTACACCCCATTCATATTACTCTTCTATGTAAGTGCAACGTTTTCTAATTGCATTCATCACCAAAACCCCCACTTAAGTTCCCTCAGTATATTTATTATCACGCTAACTGGGTCTAAATTATTAAACCTTAATGATGTGGGCTCCGAAAATATGTTGTCCTTTATTTTCCCCACAGAGAATCAATGTTATACATTAGCAGTATAAATTAAGTAATACTTTACCTAGGCATGTTGCCGCCTTCAATATTCCCCCTCACTGAAATGTATTCTCACAGTCTAGTGGCTTGCGGGGGTCTCAGGGGAGGGGATGATATAGTTCATTCTAATGAAAGAGCTAGGTGCTGGTAATGGTTTAAATGATACATTTGTGCAAGAGCAGCAGAGAAAATGCATGTGAGAGATCTGGCGAAAACAGGATAATTCACGGTCCCACGGGAATATGATGTCATCAGACACATGGTACACTAAGGCTTCTGGGAGGCCTTGAACACAATGAATGGCTTCATATTCTGGTATGATATACGTGGGTCAGTAATAGAAATGGGCAATATATGGTAAAGTCCATCACACCTAAAGGTTAATTACAATAGCTACAGTGGTCGTACCTTTTTATGCTGAAATTGGTTGTTATTAATCAACTTTAGAGCACCTTGCAACACTGGAAGGTGGGGAGAGGTGTAATGGACTAACACAATGTAATCTTTGTCTTCTTAGGATACTTGAACATACCTCTTATCTGAAAGTTATTGCGGCCAATTAATCACATGTTAATTAACACACTAAATTAAAAAAAAAAAAAAAAAAAAATCAGATAAGCTGTAATAAAAGACCATTTTGTCTGCTTTTGCATAAACAACCGGGGTCTTAATGCATTAGCATCATTTGAAATGACTGATGACCTCTATTTGAAATCTTTCTCATTATTATCTATTCAACAAATCTAAATTGACTTCCATGCTACCTCTGGGTTCCAGGGCAGGAAGTAGCCTCCAGATAAACGGAGATTAGGGAGCAGTGTCTCATTGCAAGAGCATCATCCATAACACCTTCCCTCCGAGTGACTTCAATTACATTAACAAGCTAAATGCTAGTGTGAGGGGACATTTAGAGGTAAAAACACAGAGGGCTGCTGCAAAGGTAAGGCCTGTGACTGATGGCGCACAGGTTGAAGAAATAGAGAAGAAATAGAGTATCTGAGAGAGGTAGCCCTGATACTTGCCAGACAGAGAAAAGGACAAAGCTCCTCCTTCCTCATGTCTCCTGCTACCAGGATAAATCCCCACTGATCGCTAATTGTGTGATTCTTCTTGTCTACATCAACTTCAGGCCGACAGGTTATTTCAGCTTGTTATCGGGAAAACATTTATCCACTTGGAATTATTACTCTGCTAGGGCCTCTGGTGAAACACAAACAGTAGTGAATCTTGTAGAGTTATGGTAAGGCCTCTCCTCATTAGATGGCCAATCGACTGGCAGAGCGGAGGGCCCAATCCCAGGCCTTTATTGAGTGTTAAGGAGACACAGACTGACATTTACATCTCTTGCTTCTTCATGACTGGCTGGAGAGAAAATGGCTGCCATAGATCCTGGCACTGAGGAGCTGCATGCAAGGTCAGACAGCAAGACACATCTTCATCTCTGAGCAATGCTTCATGGAAGTGATATCACATTTGCAACACAGAAGAAAACAGGACGAAGGTGGGAAATAGAATACGGCGGTTACTTGGTAAGTGATGTGTCATTTTGATGAGTGCACGACTTTGTTGCATAAAACGAACACTGTTCCCTCCCGAGCTCCCCAACACAAACCTACGAGATGTAAACAAGACAAGTCACCCAATCTCGTCTTGTCTGTATTGACTTATTGAGCAGAGACAGAGGGAAGCACTGTTGTGGATAAAGCACCCTCATACCCCAACAAACCACAGTGGTCCTCCACTTCTTAGGTGCTCTTTTCATTCAGTGGCAATTACAATCCACACCTGGCAACACAGAACACATCCCAATGCCTAACAATGTCGCAGAGGAACTCTCTTCCAAACTACCCTCCCAAATTGGCCCTGTAGCCACGACCCAATTAGGGTTGAAATATGGTAACTGCATCAGCCATTACGGAGCCGTGGAGATTGTGTGGGGAGAACTCTTGAAGGTTAGGAGGGGGTACACTTCAGGAGTGATATGTTGTGCCGACTTGTGCTTACACAGCAGAAAAGAGTGCCATGACGAGGGGACAGCAGAAAGAGGCAAAAAGCAAAGGAGCGATGACAAATAAACACTCTTGGATACATCTCCTGAGGGCATATATTAGAGTAGCAGGAAGCAAAAGAAAGATTAGCATTAAAGCCAAGGACTAGACTTATTCATATCAACCCCTCATATGTATCTTACTGTAATGAAGAGTCTGTTTGTAAATGCTAATGCTGTCTGTTCAGTGCCTAATGTAATGAGCCATAGCCGACTTAGCAATGAGTACATGCTTATAAATTGGTGAAACGGTATTTGCTGAATTTGCATCGCAGCATGAAGTAGCCTATTTTGCCATGTATGTCCTTTATTTTGAAATTTGTATTTTCATGCAAATGTGAATTTGCCAACAACTGGGTTTTGCGACTGATTACATCATGAAAACACAAGCTCTTTATTATCAAATCTTTAATTTTAGATTTTTATTATTAAAGAAAAAAGTATGCAAATGAAGTCACTGAATAAGTCTTTATTGGGCAAACGGGAGAATCATATTTTGCAGGAGCCCATCCATAACTTAGCAGATTTCCACAGCGCTGCATAAAATAACAAACCGCCCTCCCTCTCTTTGTCTCCGGCTGGCTGGCTGTGGCCTACATGTGCTCCTGACACCAGAGTAACTAATGTTCACTGTGCCAGCAAAGGATTCTGATTTGATATAAGCATTCAAACCTGTCTGCCTTGAGATATAGCATCTGTCACCCTCCGCTACGATTGATTCCCCCCTGCCCTTAAATGCAGTGCATGCAATGCAAGCCAAGGACGCTCGCCTGCCTGGTCAAGTAATGACAATCGTCTTAAAGGAATAATGGCTTCGACGCTGCTTTTGAAAAGTTACCAGGCCGCATCCAATAATGAATTCCCGGTCGATGACACATTGATAGATTCCTATTCTTCAGATGGGACACTGTAGCTGCAGTTTAATTGACAAGAAATGAATTCAGGAGGTTGGGAGGGAAAGGCAGGGATGAGATGGAGGGAGGGAGGAAGCAAGAGGGGGACTAAATTCTGTGTGATCAGCAAGGTTTCAAACAATCATTGGCGAAGTGAAGTCTCTGCCATATCTATAAGTCATCATGTTTTATAGGCCATTAGGATCTCCAGAGAAAGGCCGTGTGGAGACCGTGGCTTTTTGTCGAAATTAAAATGTCAGAGAGGAAGAAATAGAACAAAATAGGGAATCTGCAATTAATTACCTGGCCATAAAAATTCAATAATCGGGAAGCAATGCTGTTTTCGGCACAGCAGTACTCCCGATCACAGCAAACTGGAATAGAATACATTCATCTCCCCAAATTAGATTTCTAATCTCAAAAGGGATACATACTGAGGAGGGAGAGGGCCTTTAGTGTGAGCAGAGTGCCATGCAGAGTCTGCATTGTCCTGGCTGAGCTTCAATACAGGTAAACCTGTGCATCTTAAAAATCCTGGGGAAAAATACAACGTACAATGCAGCTTGCATTCAGGGGGACAACTTTTGCTTCATTTCAACTTTAAAACACTGTTCACAAATAAACTGAGTGCCCCTATTAAACGTGGCTGCTTTTTAATTGAATCGCATTGAGATGCATGGATCACATTTCTGGTAGAGCTCAATTGTTCTCCTCTGTGGTGAATAAGCACGAGACATTAGTGTGAGATAATTGCTGCTAATGATTTTCAGAATAATACATGCCCTCAGGAGGTGCCAATAGAAATTCAATAGTGTAAGTGTCGTTAATGTGTGAAAAGATACAGTGTAATGCAGGTTTCATTGACTTCTCCATCAACTGAGCTGGTTAGAAAACTACTGCTGATGTGTTGCTCACAGCCAAAAAAAAAAAAAAAAAAGGATGTCTTGGAAAAAACATCCTTTTCCACTGATTGCCCTATTGCATTCATGTATTTATCATGGCAAGTGACACTGACTGTATGAATACAGAGGAACAAGAAAGGATTAGTGAAGATGGGTCATGGAGTAGATTGGCTCATGTATTTATTTATTTATTTTAACTGTAAAGCACATTGCATTGCATTTGATTGTATGAAATGTGCCTCATGAATAAAGTTTGGTTTGGTTTTGGGCACAGAACGCAAACATGAGATTTGCTCAATCAGTTCAGGTGATCTGCGCAAGTTATGGCATGCAAATAAAATATCATTCTTTCATTCATTACTGCTTTTTTTTTTTTTTTTTTTTTTTTTTTAACTGTATTACCAAACAGATACCATGCAGACTTATGTGTTGAATCATATGCAGTATTCCTGAGTATGTTTACTTGCCTTGTCTTGTATCCCAGGTGAAGCAGAGTGATCAGGTACTCCTTTGGCTAACCTCATGTATTGTTACTGTCAGGCAGATTATTGCAACTCTCACCTGGCTCTAAAAGACAAACTGCCTCATTCCAAACTGAGCATGTATGATACATTTACCAACACAAACGATCCAAACATGACCACATGGTTTCCCATGGCTTTTTTCATCTTAAATTGTCTCATCTTCATCTGTACGCCAAGTCTGATACACCTGCCATGCAATAAATCAGTACCTACGTGGCATAAATCATAATATAGTGCACTCAAGCTGAACCGCACACCAGAGGAGGTGCTTCACTTTATTTGTTTAACTTTGTGCCTCTTCTGTAAAGCTAGTTATGTGTAAGGGTGAACGAAGGGCAAAAAGTCTTAGGCAGAGTCTTTTGGGACTCAGCCATATTCCTCTAGACAGGAGACACAGACTCCCATAGCACAGGGTGGTCTGAAGGGGAGGAGGAGTGGTTTTAATTTAAGGAATGCAGTGGTGCTATATTTCACCCTCTGCTGTTGTCTCACATTATCTTGGTAAACATCCCAGGTACTAATATGATATATTGTCGAGCAGACGCTGTTTCATCCTGCTCCCTGCGTGATTGATGAATGACTGAGGGATGAAACAGGGACAGAGATTTATGGCGCACCAGCACATAGAATATGTATGATTATCAGCTGCATGGTGAAAGCAGCTCTGTTTGACTGATAGGCACAGGGAGAGAGATCTGCTAAATGACTCCATTCCCACAGAGAAGTCACAGAAATATCTCTGTATATCTCATTCTCACCTTCTCCCAGATATTTGTTTGTATGTTCTTGCAGACGGGTGGAAATAACGTGGTTAAAAATCAAGAAAGCTTTACCTCTTAAGCTTAGTAGAGAGCAGAATTTCAATCAAGGTGTGCACATTATGTGACGACTACAATGTTGGAGGTTCTCTGTAGTTTATTTTTTCTTCACACCTATTGCATATTTGATATACATGTATATTTAACAGTGAAGAGGGCTTTTCAAAAAGGGAGGTATTTTGCAGCACTGACGGGTGAATCTTTGCCTTGGGCCACAATCACACTAGGCTACACTTTTACTCTTTTAGGGGTTTGCAATGTTGGGATAGCCCCCTAAATGTGATATATCTGTGATTTGGACAAACTTACAAGAGAGCAAACTCACTTCGTCTTTGTCTGCACCTCAGTGTGCAATAGTAATTGTCAAATGCTCTTGTTTTCCTCTGCTTTACAGTAATTCTCTCTAACCACTGATTTACTTATAATACCCATTGGCATCTCTGAGTACCCTGAACAGTCAGCTCCTAATTGATCAATAGGACGTCATCATAAATCCCAATCCTATACACTTTATTGATCCTTCCGGAGCACTTGCTGCTTCTTTGCATACACGACTGCCTAAGCCCACACACACAGGCTAAGCATCGGGCATATTTTACACAGAGGGAATTATCATATGCAGACTGCATTGTTTCCTGTATCTGTGAATTACTATGTGCCAGCATGACTTGAATGACACCCAAGAGGGGGCTTGTTTTTCTATTCGCCTCAATTTATATATTTACACGAGAGACATAAATAACACTAATGCACCAAGGTGGATTGGTCAGAGTAATTGTTTATCTACTTCCTGGTGGACTTGCTTGACAATATTGCTAATGAACACCCGCATGTCTAGCTTTGGAAATGTTTCAAGGTGAGCGTGGACTAGGGCTTGTAAAATAGACAGTATATGCAGACCAATGTGTGGCCACGTTGAGTTTCTTCACCCTAAACTGTGTTCCAGGACGCTGATTTTTGTTTCTAGCCTGTTGTTAACCTAGGCATATGACATAGTGTTAGGAATCCAGTACAATTGATTTGATTTATTTATTTAATATTATTATTATTATTATTATTATTATTATTATTATTATTATTATTATTATTACTATTTTATTATTTTTTTAATCATTAGGTATTTGCGCAAGTGTATTTTATCGGGTTATTTATTATTTCCCAAATAATTCAAATCCATAATTATATGTTTGGAAGATTTTATTCTGAAATCATGATTTATTCTGGTAAGCTACCTGGCTAAGTGGCTACAGCTAGCACACTTAGCCATTTCTTGTTTAGCCTTCCTGTGCTAAAGTTTAGGTGTGCATGATGTTGGATTTTTTTTGCCCATGTCCAATATGCCAATATTTTCTCGTGGCCGATTGCTGATACCATAACCAAGGTATGTACACATTTTTTCTACCTAATTTCAGAGAACATGGGTCTTACATATGTGGAATTTACATTTTATTATGCCTGCTCTTTTCGTGATGTTATGTAAAACATGCCATATTTATTTTTTCTTTTAATTTTCTTTCAAACAAAATGGTTAGATTCATCCTACTTAAACAGGCTGATGCCTGATGCTCTCCCTGAAATAATCTTGACAATAGCCAATCAGGGCAAATTTGAACTATTTCACATATTGGCATGTGGTATCAGTAGAAATTTTCATTTCGGGCTGATACTGATATGGCATTTTAAAGCTGATGTTGGCTGATTCCGATGATGTGCCAACATCATTGGGTTATCCCTAAAGTTAGCAAATTATTTGAAGTTACTTTAGGTTACATTACACAGCAGGAAGAACAACAATCTGTCAGTTTCCTCCTTACTTTACTTTACTGTTGGCAAGGTCTTCATGTTGGTCATATAATCTTGAAAATCTCAATAGCCAGTTTCCCTCTGTACTTCAATTCAAAGCCCAAGTGAAACAGGGAACAAAAATTTAATAAGTGGGAGCCAGATTTTCTTTCAAATTAGATTATTGTGTTGCAACTGCTCAATAGCAATGGCAATACTACTACTAAAATTTTCACTTATCTTTGCTCATCACAGCATGTGCCTGGTTCACATTCTGCTCTATCCCATTATGCCATACACATGCTTTAACTCACTTGTGATAGACAACAAACAGAAGCAAACTGTTCGCTTGCGAAATCATCTCTTGTTTGCAACCACTGTAAGCCAGCTAACCTCTCCAGGAGAGTTACAGTATCTGCTATTTGGTGTCACAGAAATATCACCATTCTCTTAGAAAAAGAAACCTCCTCTCCCACAAATCTAATTGTCAGAGACATAACATGTCGGCAGTCCATACTTTCCCCTGAGTGTTTGGTGCTATGGCGGACAAGATGCCAGCAATGCAAAGACCAGCCCCTGAGACATGACTCACCCTACATTCATGTGACAGTGGCACGTGTCCAAGCAGCGTCCATAAGGTGGAACAATGAGAGGATTTGTCGTCTCATAATTGTAATTTAATAAAGATCTCACATGGTATCAGCAGGGCCTGACAGGCAGGGCCTTCCGGCGCTTGTTAATGCAATTGTTCTGGTCAGACGGTGCTGTCACAAATCATGCTGAAAGTTAGGTGACAGGTAGCAGACCTCACGGATACTTCCTGAGAGGATCAGACAAGTTTTGGAGAGAGGCCAGGAAACGGCTAGACAGGTCTGTTGTGTTGCTTAGCCAAACAGAAAATCAAGCCAAGAGCTGCAGAGTATGTGTGGAGGAAGAGCAAGAGATGGAGTTTGAGCCTTTGTGCAATTTTAAAGTCAGCATTTATTATTGAGAATAGTAATGGTGTAGACCTGCAGTGCAGGGTTATAAAACAGAATGTGGAAGATTTTAAGATGTAGAGTCACACAGGTCAGGATCTTCCAGTCCAAGCATCAAAACTGCACCACACAACCAGTAAACATAAGAGGACATCACAGCATGTAAAAGTAAAAATCAAGGACAGCAAAGTTAATAGATTTCTATTAAACCTCATCCACTGTTTGTCCCACTAAAATGTGAGGTTTTGACTGGCTGAAAGGAGTCCATCTCCAAAATGGAGGCTTTGGACGATTAATGCCGTCCCCCAACACTGACACCACCGCCGCCCCTCTCCTGCTCTTGTTTCACCTCTCTCTTTCAATGGTGATGTATGGATGATGTGTGACAAGGAGAGCTCCAGTAAAACCTGCATACATGCCAAAATACGTTTTACAAGTACTGCTCTAATCAGCCTGCAGCCAGAGGTCCATAAATTGTCTGGAGCTGGTGAGCAAATGCAGCTCATGGTCACTGCTGGGGAAGTGGGATATATAGCAGGCCGTGCTCCCCGGGCAGAGCCAAGTCTGAGTGGTACTGGTGATGTTTGCGAGACAATTCGATAGAGAGAGGGACACCCGACTGCTCTATATCAAATAATGACAAGGAACAATAATTTATGCGTCTGTTTAATCAGCTGAGTGCATGTAGGCAAATGTTTGCATGCTACCACATTGTGTGTATTTTATGTTGGAAGTTAAGTAGGAGCACGTCTCCTTGTTTGGTCGCTTCCGCTTATTCGGAAAGAAATTTGCAGAAAAGCGTTATTGTATGTCCATGTTTAGGATTATGGGAAAAATGGTTTCATACTCTCGCCTTTCTGAATTATCAAAGTAATTTGAACGTTCCAGCAGGTGGAATGTGTCACTGTTGCATTTGGGAGGCAGAGGTTGTTTTGTTCTTTTTAATCTCAGCTGTAACCTTCAGTGTCCTCCACTGACAAGGAAATGCAGTTTATCAAGTGGGGATGACACTGGTGGAGGTGATATATGCAGGCCTGTACTTCCCCAGATAACTCTAATAGCATGGATCCCTGTTCCAGCTCTATTCCTCCTTTTTCAACCAATAGGGAAATTCCTGAAGTGGGAGAGGAGGTTGATCAAATAAAATGATACTTTGAAGTATGTGCTTGAATCCCAAGATGACTTCGCCAAGTCTTCAAATGACATCTCAGAATTAAATAAAGGCACCTTGTCATTTCGGTTTTAAAAAAAAAAAAAAAAAAGAGAAAAAAAAGGAAAATGCACCTTCTACCTCGGATATGTGAATGTCTTCCTTTGAAGAACGATTTTGGGGTGTTGTTTTTTATATGCCTTAGTTTTCTAAATGGGAATTTAATATGTGTATGTTCCTGCCCATGTGTGTATACTGGTACATGCAGCTGTGTCTATGCAAACACACACACAAGCTGGGGAAGTGTGACGAGTGGCATTATCTAAAAGTGTCCCTTAATAAAAGAACAGGCATGGTGTGTGTTTCAGCTGAGGCCGACATGTGGCTGTTGGAGCCGCGCCAGAGTGGCTTGTGTAGGAGGGATGAGCACATGGCGAAAGTATGTGTTTCCACCACAAAACAGCGACAGATGTAGCTCCTATGTACACTATGTTCAGGATTTAAAGTATCATGCGTTTATCATGCAACTAATATCAGATCTCAGCAGCTTCGTGAGCATACTGTGGTCAGATTTTTTTTTTTTTTTTTTTAAATATGATTTAGTTAGGAATAGGAAGAGGAGAAAAGCAGTGTAACAGCTCAAGGCCCTTGTCCCTGTAGCAGTGCTTTTACTTGATCCCCCTTGTCCACTGAGTCAAATCTAACAGGGCTCACTCCGTTGGGTGGCAGCACTGAGCGTGATCTAAAAATCAAAAGTGTTACTCTGTGGAAAAAAATAAATTATTAACAAAGAAAATCATAGTATATTCCCACTTTGAGAGCAAATGGCAGTGTGAAAGGGAGAAAACTAAGGATTTTAAGTAGCCACCGGGTGCCTATGACAAGGGAAAGAAAAATAATCTCTCACGGTGGTTCGCTGTCATTTTAAAAGTGAAATCCATCCTTTAGATTTACTTTGAATGGGGGCAGATTCAGCACATTAAACAATGCACAGGAAACACAGGCTTTTAATGGCACATTTGCAATGGCCTTCGCCTTCTACATTTTCACACATCCACAGAGTTGTCTGATAAAACACCCACCGAGGAGAGCTTGTAATCACTCTGAGAGTATAGCCTGTGTCTATGAAATCCAGGATTTGTTGCCTTTTATTCTAGGGTAGGGTAAGGTGAGGTTTATACACATTCACACACACACACACACACACACACACACACACACGCACGCACACAGCGCCTTCTGCTCGGGCAGTCAGTAAAGAGACTATGGGTTTGGCAGTGCTCTGTCTTATTTACAGGACATTTGTTGCACTTGACATTTATCGTGGCTCCAGGGCTGTGAACTTCATGCAAACGCCATTGAAGCATTCAATGCCAAGAGCCTGGGGCCTCCTGTCTCGGCATCATCACAAGTCTTTTCACGCTAAGATAAATCACTTCCAATGGACCCCATGCATAGAGAAAGAGAGAGATAGAGGTGGGGGGATGAGAAGATGGAGTGATAGAGCGAGAGAGAGAGAGAGAGAGAGAGAGAGAGAGAGAGAGAGAGAGAGAGAGAGAGAGGGACGTTAACGTCAAAGGAATACCCGGAGGTTGTGGCCAGCCCTGTTTTTCTCTTGTTAATTGTCGTGTGCATTCACACAAATCACTAACCATTATGAAAGCAGCATATGTTTGTTAGATTGCAGAGAGATAAAAGATGTCTATAATGTGAACACATGACTGTCCCTGAAGGGGTCAACACAGAGAATGAAAGCCCTCTTTCTTTATGATCTGATACATTATATGAGCTGGGGTATGCAGGGGTGGAGGTTTATGTATGTGCGTATTTATCTCAGAGATAAATGCGTCGAGCTATTTGAGCTCAGTTGCAATCACAAAGAGTAAATGAACTCGAGGATATTTGAAATGGCATTCTCTATAGTCTTTGCCAGGTTGTTGCCATTCCCATCACTGTTAGTTGGCTTTCATTTCTAATTTGTGAGAATAAGAGGGACGATTGTTGGGAAAACACTGATAGTTGCTGACTTTAAGTAGGTGTATATATTCACTCGACATGAAATACTTAGAATGCTTTAGCTCGAGCTCCATGCACTGCAAAGAAATCTCCATCTTAACAAGTCATCCTGTCTTATAGTCAGTCTTAAAATCTTGTTTTTCTTTTCTTTGAAAAAAATCTACCAGTGGGTTGAGGTATTTCCATTTGCTAATCAACATGTTTCCAGAATTTTCCTAAATCAAGTGTCATTTTCTTGAGTCTAGTGGACTGAGATGTCTTATTCTGCCTTGTTTCAACATATTTATTCTTGTTTTCAGGGAAAAAAAAAAAAAAATCCGGTTTGGGTTTGGGCTTGAGGTTTTTTGTTGGATGTTTGTATGAAAAGACTCAATTGAAGCCACACAGCAAACTAAATAAACTGCAGCAGAATGAAAGGCTGACAGTGAGGAAGCGGCATCATCCTGCTTTAGGTGGAATAATACAAGACGTAATAGTGGTATGCATTTAACATGGCTTCAGGAGAGAATGATGAATGTGCCTGTGGACCTCACAAAATCCTCCCAGCAGCTCTCAGAGCAATATATCCTCAAGTAGTCAGTACCAAATTATAAATCAACCTTCAGTCAGGTCCATATGATTCATTACAATTTATCGATGATAATTTACGGAAGTGGTTTTCAGATGCTTTTTACTTTGCAGTGGCAGTAATTTACAAACTATGAAAAAAAAACAATGCTGCTGTATTTTTTCCCCTGTACTCGACTGACAGTGCGGTAGCTGAGCAATCTGGAAGAAAAATTAGATAGCTGGCGAAGGCTCATCGATTCAAATGCTTGATGCTCTTGGTAAGGCAAAAGGATGACGCTGAAGAATTTGCTCCAGGCTGCCTTCTGAGCATCATACAGAATGCAACAGAGGTGCCCCAACTCCCTGACTCAGATCCAAAGCAAAATTGTGATAATCATTTCAGCAGAAACACACCAAAGGCAAGCGGCTAATATATTCCGTGAAATAAACTGAGCAAAATACTTGCAAACAGAACTTTTTTGTGCACCTATACACAAAACAGATTGACCATAACTGACACTGCACACATGGATTTTTCTGTTGTGGAAATAATTAGGCTTTAATGGCGGTATTATGTTTTATAGATTGGAGTACAGTACAGAGATAGTATCACTAAGCTTTCTGCCAAATTCTGTTTCCCAGGGCTTGCTTTCAGGGAGGCTTTGCTACTTTTGACACTTGATATTTGGATTTCACAACATACCCTACATCAGTTTGTGTGTGTGTATGTGTGTGTGTCTGTATTATGTGCCTGTTCATTGTGCACTACTCTATCAAAGACACTGTGGATCTCCACAGTGGCTATTTCTGGCACCTTGTGACACTGACAATGTTGACAGCAATCGCCTTCCCACATCACAGCCGCTGCAAAGGTCAGGGGAAATGAGAAGGATGTGTAAGACAGGTCTGTCTGCCTGCTTTAGCCCTCTGGCCTCAGGCACTCCAGCTGATGAGGCCTAAACATCAGAGCAGGGTCATTATTTCAAATAGAGAACCACTTAACTTCTTTACTCCCTGTCTCTATGGACACGGTTATGGGGAGGTAGACGAAGGAGAAACGAAGGGAGGGCACAACGCGGGGTTTTGTCCCCAAAGTATGCAGTATAAAGACTTTTTTCTTCCTCCCTTGTCTCTCAGTGAATGTAATTCCAGCACACCCTGGGTGAATTAATTAATCACAAAGCTGGCTCGGTATCAAAGGTAAATATGATTTAATTATATTCCCTGCGTCTTTGTTAAGAAGCCAACTGTCAGGCAGTGGTAAGTGGGGCTGTGGCCCTCAGTGGCGCCCGAGGCATGCATGCGCGCGTGTGTGTGTGTGTGTGTGTAAATGTGTATATGTGCTTGTCTGTCTGTATATTTACATAAGAAAGAGAGTTAGGAGGATAGATAAAATAGATGTGCATCAGTGTATGTACTGTATGTGCTACTGTATGTTATGTGCTTAAATGCATGCATGCATTTACATAAGTATGCTGGCGCCAGGATATTTGCTAGTGTGTGTGTGCATGCGTGTCTACTTCATGTACATATTTATCTCACTGAGCTGAGCGAGACACCCTGGAACCTCAGCTGAAATTTCATCAAATTAGTGTTATATCTTGAAATGCAAATGTATACTGCGTGCAGTAAAAGAGAGAAACATACCGGGTCATTCTGTATAAAATCAACCAATTCAGAAAAAAATTCCCACCTGACCCCCTCAGAATGAGCTTTTTCTCCCACAATATCTTCTGCATATTCAGTGAAGCCAGGCAAACTTTTACATTTATACTATGAATATTACAGGTTGAGTTACAGGTCCTCAAAGTACATACGGGTAGACCAAATTTCATGCTTTTTTTTATTTACGTTTTTTTCTAGCATTTTCCATCCGTCATAACTTCACTCTTTACAGAGATAGCCACATTAAATTTTCAGGGCTGAAAAGCACACTTGAGCTCTGATATTGGCGATATTGAAGAAAAAAATCATCTGATTCTGAGGGGGTCAGGTGGGATTCACTTGTTGAATTTCCATGGAATGACCCTAGTGTATGTTTCCCCACCACAAAAGGATTATTTGGTGCAGACACAACCAGAATCAGGCAACAGTTTGACAGTAAAGTGAAATAAAGTAGTGGGAAGTAAGGCTGTGGAGGTTGGGGTGGTGGATAGGCATTTACATCTGCCTGTTAATTCACTTGTTGGTGATGCTCACAACACATAATCTGCATGTCAAAGTTTGTGCTCAATTCACAAATCGTTACAAGACTGTGTTATCCTTTAAGTCTGAGCCAGTCCTCGGGGTTGCTCCTCTCCTTAGGTTATTCCTGGTCGTCTGCACACAGTGCGCATAGCTGGAGATACCAGGGATCATTTTCATAACTTCAGAAGAAGCCGTTTACCACCAATCATTTTTGTACAGTATGAAAAACAACTTCCACAGTCTTGGCAATTTTCCTGTGCGAGATAATCCATCACAATAAACACGAAGCTTCAAATTATTTTTGTCAAAGTTTCTTTATAGTTATTTTGTTGTGCCTGAGTAGGGTGTTTTCACATCAGTGTGCACATTATGTTACGCTCTGCTTACTGTCAATCACCTGACACCCAGAGGAAGGAATGGAAGCCGTCACCAGCAAATAATCCCTCCAAAACATGTTGACTTACAAACCCTACTGTCACCTCCATGTCTTTATATTTGATGTATTGTTGTTAGTCTGGACAGCCGTTAATTTCAAGCTAGCGAGGGCATCCACAGAGGGTCATGTAAACTTGCATTAACAACCATTCATGTACACTATACATCACTACCAACCATTTTCCACATTCCTCTCATTCTGCTTTGGATGTTCGAAGGCATTTTTCCCACTTTCGAGGAAGCCTTTTCATTTATTATAAAAATCAACTTGCTGAGCCATGAAATGTGCCTCAGGTAATCCAGCACAGTGAAGATCGTACCTGGGTTTAGTTACTGTATCCTTGTTTTCTAACTCAGTTTAATGCCTGCAATGAGTTGAAAAGTGTAGTGGTTCATTCACATACTGGTGGGAGGCTCTGACACCTGGGATTGCAAAGCTGGGTTGCATTCACACAGTATATGTTTGGAAAATCAACCTCAGAAGACAAATGATAAATAAAATGGCCATTGTGTAAAAGTGCTATGTAGATTTTGGCTTCTTTGTCTTTAAAAAAAAAAAAAAAAAAAAAAAAAAAAGTTATGACAGGTAGTCTAACTACAGAGGTTGTTTGTTTTGTTTTTACAATTTATTGATAGCAAATCATGCACCATTCCTCTCACACAACAGAGACCCAAACAACAGAGTGTGCATCTCTACCAGAAAATAGTCACTGAAGAAAAACTGAATTCAAATATCCATGACTGCAAAACCCAGGCAGGAATTTTAGCTGGAGCAGCAGAGAATTTAAAGGTAGTTATATCCCCTGAATGTTTGATTTTTAAGAAAACATTTTTTTTTAAGGTAAGATATACAGAACCTCTGAATAGACTTACACACACCTGAATTTCACACCTGCATCAACACCTACAAGTTCTTTCCTTTATCACCATGGAACCAAAGAATTCAACAGCCGAACTCTCTTCTCCTTGAACAATCTGTTCAAAGACAGTGATGGATATTGATGACCCATCAGATCTATTTAATGGCCTTGTTTGTGAGAGATGAAGAGCTTACCAAGAGCCAATAACTCTCAGTCACATCCACCACCACAGGGTCATGACTTGTGGAGGATAAGGCCACACGTGTGGTGACAAAACTCAGTAAAGTGTCAGGCTGAAGGGCAGGATGATCTCGTATTATCTCTGCTGCACAATTTGAACTGAGTGGAGAAATGCTATCACTTTTTATGGCCAAGATTAATCAGTTGATCTTGATATCTGATATATGATGTTTTCATAATGTCAGAGATCTCTATAGCCAGACAAGATTAATGGCGGGAGACATGTTCTTAATGAAAATACATGTTAAAACAAGTTCTGTCCACACCACTGAATAATTGCTGAAGAAGCATGGCCTGCACTCAAGATAAATAGAACTGTTACTGGGGCTTTGTCACCAGACAAAGAAGCTGTTTATAGCACAGGGGCCTGGGATAAACCATTTTCTGCCCAAACAAGGTAAATGAAGCATAATTGGAAGCCCATTACCAAATTGAAAAACGGGTGCTTTTTGTTTTAACTGTGTTAGAATCGAACTGAGGGCGTCTCTGCTACTCTGTAAACCTGCATCAAACTGCAGGGCTCAATAATTATAATGTTCAGGATCCTTCTGAGGGCCGAAGAAAATCAATAGACTAAGGACAAAGAACCTATAGCCATCACTTAATTCTCTTATCACTGTGATTTAGGGGAAGAGGAGGATGTTAAATAACTGTAAATCTTTATCTATGACTTTGAGGGTGCTTTATGGCAGTTCTTACAGCGTCTCTCAGACAGAATGTCCATACCTTCCGCAGACCACACAATTTATAGCTTTATTACCCTTTGTCTTAAAGAGCAGGGAGACATAGCAGGGAAGAAGGAGATAACAGCCAGCCCTGTGCAGGGGAGGTGGGAAAAAAAGAATCGGATGCCATCATCGGCAGAGACATATCTCTGTGACAGGTTTATGGTTCAGAAGCCGGGCTTCTATTTTGGGGGTGGAGGAGGAGAGTGTGGGTGTTCCCACCCCTCAGCCTCAACTCCCTTCCCACCCTACACCTCCCCCCCGCCCCCTCCCATCTTTCCCACCTGTGCTACCCACACATATCCCCACCCTACAGTGCATGAAAACCCTGCCCCTTGTGGATTGAGGAAAATTCAATTCATGATTTATCCCTGACGATCAGATTTACTTTACTGTTCACATGCCAACCCCTCCCAACATGCGCCCCCTCCCAACTCCATCAGATCCGTAGAGGTCACAGGGAGGACTGAACGGGGGGAGGGAGAAAGCAAGGGAGAGCAGACAGAAAGAGGGAGGTGGAGTGCTTTTTCACCACAGAGTCATGAGTTCCTCTGGACTGGGCAGATGCTTCCTCATATTTTCTAGCTGCGCTGACAAGCGGCTTATTGTTTCCCTTGATAAGGGTACAGTGTTCCCGGTAATGGGAATTAGAGGGAGGCGTAAGTCACTGAGACACAGGGTGAGACTGAATCAATAGATAATGGGAGATTTCTCATGGATGCTAAAGGCACGGTTATTATCTGGGCCGTTAAAAAGACCAAGGGCCCTTATTTGTCTTCAAGCAACACTCATGGGTAGTGTGAAGACTAGAAATATAAGTTACACTTTACTTGAACCCTCTGTGAGAGGGGTTTCATAATGTTTCCAGACAAATGACCCGCAGACCATGTTCGAAAGTGTGTCAACTCATGACAACGGACTGCCTCTTGTTTAATGCATGACACTGCATCTAATTGATATGACTGGGTGACTTGAATGGAGGAGCAGTTGCCCTTTCAGCTATCGCTCATGAAACACCTTGAGCTGGAAGGTTAGAATTAACTTAGCCCTGCAACTCAAGAACTGAATTTACCAATATGACTTTGGTGCTTTCTTCTTAAGTCCTGCTAACCTCTTCAGATTTCCCAATTACAGCATTCCCAGTTCCCAGTTCTTTGCAGTTTGAATGGAAGTGTCCACATTGTTGGAAGCATGAGCTTGTCCAATTTCAACCTTCAAAAGTGTTTCAAAACTGTCCAATGTTGTAGTCCAATTTAGGATGAACTGCACATGCACAGTTCATCCTGAATTCCTGGACTACAAATTAGACTACAACAAGGCCGTGGATAGTTTTAAACATGTTTTTGTGCAGAACCAATAAATGTTCATGTTTCAAAACAATGGAGAAGATATTATAAAGTTTAAGTTGACCGCATCAATAAAGGACTTTGAGCAGTGTAACCTTAAGTCGCACTGTAAAGCTTTTGAGTCACAGGGCCAGGATTACCTGAGTCTAACACTGTCTTAATAGCACAGTTTGTTCAAACAATATATACAAAATCCGATGTAATTTGTGATAGGCCGAGTCAAATACCACATATAGTTGGTGGGAGTTACCACATCGAGTCAGGTCGGTTTGACGACTTATTTGACAACTTGCCTGACATGGTCTGAATTGTCTTGATACATCAAACCCCATCCAAAAGAGAACCTAAAGCTACTTGCAAACACAGTTTGACCTGGTTATGCATAATAGAAAAGTATTTACTGTCTCTCCAAACAATACCGGGATCAAAGAGGCATTTGCCTGTATTCTACCGGTTGATAAGTTATTGCCAACAGCTGCTCAGACAAAAAGTGGCCAGTGGCCAGAATCTCACACTGAATGGTGGTAGACAGGAAAGCAGCTAAACAAAGGTGATCTCCAGTGATAAAGACCAGAGGCTGGATTGCTTGGACTTCAAATAAAACAGTGAAAGAGTGAATTTATTCCCTGTTTCAAAATGCAGGTGCACTGTGCAAACTGTATCATACATTACCTGATTGAATATATGATTTTTACCACCCAAAGTCTTGTCACTATCTGGTTGGGACGCAGGACTATCCAGTTAGTGTGGTGCTCCTGAGTGCGCTGCTCAAAGATACAGCTGAGGGGACAGCGCCACAAAGCATGAGGCCACACTACCTTCAGTGTTGTCAGGTCCATACTGAGTAATATAAAACACACAATATGGTGCAGAAAAGCGAGTAAAAACACAATTTGTTACCATCAGAAAGTACTTCATGGCTGCATGTTGAGCGCTCCGCGTCCTGTACTACCACATGTATTGTGGTCAGTGAGCAGAGCAGCAGCATGGAGTCCGGGTGTCCTCTCCCTGACAGCTCCCCCTAGGGCCTTGGAATACATTAGCCACGCTGCTCCAGAGGGGTGTTGGGAATAATTACTCACTGCTGCCATGTGACACCCTCAATAAATTAACCCCACCCCACCACCCCCCCTTTAAGTTTTAAAGGCAAATGCATATTGTGGCCATCACTTAGAGTCTGCCCTGTCTTTGTGCTGGGATAATTTGTTGTAACAATGTGTTACCACAACTTGGTAACTAGACCCAGCAGCTGACTACAGATGAGTGAGCAATGCACCAATAAAGTGGGAGGGAAAAAAGAAACTCTGGAGATAAATTAGAGTATTAAAGGCTTCGTATGTGTCTTCACAATTAATAAATTCCACTCCATCAAGCAGTAATCTAATTATGAATTATGCATTCATCTGCCATGAATCATTTGTGCACTTTATTAGCTAAATTGGGGAAAAGAATCCAGGCACATCATTGGGATTTAAATGAATGTTTTCTTTTTTTCTTTTTTTTTTTCTGTGTGAAAAGCACTGAAAGAGTTACTGACCTAACACAAACCGATTGGGAGCACCCTGTAGCTAATGGCTTTAAAAGAAAATGTAATTATGATTTAATAATTGACAAATTAAGCCTAGGGAGCTTAAATTTTTTTGGCAATGGCCATGAGCCATAAAATCAGTTTTTCAAACAGCTGCATGTCTAAAAGAGGTAATTACATTCTCTGTAAACACATATAAAACTTAAGCAAACACACCCAGCAGACGGCTGCGGATTAGGGGTGAGATGGAGATGTCATTCCATCCTCGCAACAGCACATCTGGAAGATAAATCAAGAAAAATACAGCTGGCAATAGGTCCTTTCAATAAAAAGTCTCAAAATAAATTTTCACTGTGCAGAAGTTAGTACTTGTCCAGCGCTGAGAACCAAAATACAAAGTTAGAGAATTATGTTAAGGAATGTCCACATCTTTACACCACAAAATGAGGACAGTCTCACAAATTAAACACATGTCCTGCTGAATTTGAATATCTGCCAGTGGGTTAGGAATAGAGACAGTCTCACTAGTTTAAATTTAGTTTTCCTGAAAACAAAAAGCTTGAATTAACTCCATCGCTACTCTTGTTTCAAGATAATGGGGACATTTTATGCCTCTTTGACATGCAATGATATATTGGCATTGGCTAGTATCTAAGCCACGTTCCTACTTCCCGACATTATGCTTGACAGTCCCAGTCTTATTAGGACTTGTGGAGCCAATGTTCTGTCATTACATTAAGAGACCACAAGTTTCAAACTGAGCGAAACTTTATATTTCCCTTCTGTCTGTGCTCTTTTCAACACATACTAATGACCTCAATGAAAAACAGATAGAAAGAAAGCGAGATGGCGAGAAAGAGGGAGAGGGCAGTGCAGGAGATGTAGAAACCAAATGTAATGTGTAAAATGTGTAATGTGATTAGTTTAGTCCCTAACCAAGGCCCTGAGTCAAAGGCAATGGCAAAGATCATAAGACACATTAAGAGACACCCGGTCACGATGTGAAAGAACATCTGAGTGCTCAGCTGCCGCCATTCATTTTCATAATGACAGTGAATGCAGTTGAAAGGAGTGGGATTTCTGAATGGCATTAAGCTCTCTTCTTTCAGCTTTGATTAGACGACTTGCAGAAGATGAAGAGAAATCATTTAGGGAAGGATAACTGTGTCGTGAGATAATGACTCCACAGGTTGAACCTGGTGAAGACACCCCGGTTCCCACTGTAGCTGACGAAACACAGCAACAACCTGAGAAATCTGTGCTTGTGTATGTGCGTGCAAAATGCAAAGTGCAAATGCACAGTTCTGTTTGTTCATGCATGCATGTTCAGGCATGGATGCGCTGTATGATTTCTGCGAATGTGAATATATGTGTGAACGTGAGTTTGTGCACATGCCTGCATACAGTACATTCATGCCTTTTTGTGCACACGTGCAAGTGTTTGCCTTCGTCTGTGTATATGCACACGTATGCATGTATGCCTGCCAAAGATCTCAGTTCCTTTGTGTTTTGTGTCTGGCGTCTCTGTCTCTGTGACAGGGTTTTGCATTGAGGTGGCATAACTTGTTTTGGGAAACAAAACTAACGGGGCTAAATGTCTACAGTAAATACCTTGTCCTAGCATGTTTAGTTATATAAATGTCAAAAATTGATTTCTTTTGGATGAGTGGCTATCAGATGTTGGCATAATAACAGTGCTTCAATTCCAAAATAATGTTGCATGGAAAAATGTCACCCTTTGAACTCATGAGAATGCTTGCATGCATATATTTGTACTCTGTCAAGAGTTGTATTTTAATAGAGCTTGAAATCCAAGTGGTATGATTTAATGTGACGGACGAAGTAGATCATCTGGAGATTCAAGTTCTAGCTCTGAAAGTACTGATTCCTTCAAAACGTCTTTTAAAACTTTATGAACGTTCTCTGAGCCCTGACCAAAACAAAACATGATGACAGGTGCCAGTTTACGACATCCCTCTGTTTATCTGTGAGTCTCCTCAGTTTCCCCTGACAATGAGAGGCAGAGAGAGAGAGAGAGCAGGGGACCAGGAGTGTGTTTAGGAGGAAGATGGCTGTCAGTAGCTGTCAATCGTCAGCTTTTTGATGCCATCGTCTTGGCACAGGCCTGTCTGTCTCACAGTGTGACTGCTATCAAAGATTCACTCACAGCAGAGACAGGCGCTAGGGTGGAAACACGAGGAAATCCACACATTCTCTCATTTACACCTGGCATATAAAGTTTGTGAAATCTGGGTCTGTGAATTTTGATGGATTCTATCATTCTCACCTGGCCTTGAAGCAATAAACATGTTGAAATGATCTGACAGTACTGAATGTGCACTGCACATCATTGTTGAATGTTTGGAAAGAGTATTGCCTCAGATTGCACTCAATAACAATCTCTGCCATTGCATTTTGCTCATTTTAGCACATGAGAATACATTTCATTATATTATTATACTTTAATTTAATTTGTGATGGTACCGTTTGTAGGAAATGCATTGTTGTGAAATTAGGTGGGAGGACACATTTTAATAGTATGGGAAAACATCACGTTTACCATTATAAACAGTAGTTGCAATGATCTGCTTTGTTTGCTTTCCTTTGGTTCGCAGACTTTATCCTGAGTGAAAAATCATTCAGCAATAAATGGTTGACTGGTAATTCATGCATCAAAAGTGGTTATACACAGTCACTGTGTTGTACATTTCCAATGGTCAATATCATAATCGATTGGGCAATGACCTATTTGGAGCAAATCCAACTGGCTGACTTTATTTTATTATTATTATTATCCTTGTACAGAACATTTTAAAGATGTATAGCTACTGTTGCTGTAAAGCACTGCTTTTGCAATAAAATCCATCTGTCCTCCTGTCCTTGTTTGGGTGTCTGCCACATCGGTCTGCATCTCCTCTTGTCTGTGACAGATCACTCAGACTGCACCGGTCTGCAGTTCCCACACCACACCTCTGTATCGGTCTGGGATAGCATCAGGATGACTGTGTCCAGGTGACCAGATCACCACTGGGCCCTGGAGGAGGAAGGCAAGATTTCTGTTGCCAAAGTTGTGTTTCCATTATCCCATGGTCCTCAATCCTGCCATGGGCTGTTCACTGTCTGTTTGGCAGGTAAACATACAGACAGATCCACAAACGCAGATGGGATCCCTAGTCAAGCACACAGCTCAATCTCTGTCTCTCTCTGCCTGCAGAAGATGTGTAGCTGCCTTCGGGAAGTCCTGTCAGCGCTTACCATTTGGCCTTGAACCTGTGCTAAACTATTGGTTCATCATGCATAAAACATTAAAGATATACATCCAAAAGGCTGTGGCTGTCTGTTTATTGGCACTCACAGCTCCATAAACCATTTCCATCCCTTCCAGGATGAGACACACATGCTCTACAGTACTGTTGATGGCGTTTAACACAGAATATAAACCATAAAACACAATAATAAACATAAGCGGAGCAAATAAATCGGATTCATAATAACCCTGAGGTGGGATTTATATAAGCAAAGATAGAGTCTTTGTGGTAATTGATGGTGCAGGCTCTATCAAGGCACCAGCGAGACACTAATATAGTCTTATAAACACACCAGCAGCACTCTGAAGTAGCTTCATCTCTCCTCTTTGGCTGGCCTAAGTGCTTAAGTAACGTATTGCTTTCATAAGTGTGCAACTTCGTAGCACTTTCTTTGGTGGAAATATGTCTCCATCCTCTGGGCAGTGTGATTAAGAATAAAATACAAAGAGCATTACCATGGAATAAATTCAAATAATGGCACAAAGCAGGAAAGAGTTAGCTACACTGAGCTGAGTAGCAGTGTTCTCTCGGAGAGGCCCCAGTGACAACAGCAGGGAGCTCCAGAGGTATCCATCACAAGCACACACGGTCCCCCTGGCACCCGGGCTAATGTATCACCTCTGGATTACAGTAATATCTGTCTGATGGATGTTTTCTGAGTGGAGTGGGCCACGTGTACCCCAGACAGGAAACTCAATGGCAGGGCGTAGCTGTGAGGAGATGGGGCCCCAGCTCCTGGAGGTCCATTATACCTCTATTCTTCTCCCCCTGAGCCCAAACCCTGAATTCTATACCTCCTTCTAGTCCATTCATCCCTCCATCTCTTCTGACTATCAGTCTGTGTGTGTGTGTGTGTGTGTGTGTGTGTGTGTGTGTGTGTGTGTACATGCATGCATGCCTGCTTGCATGTGTTAGTCACAGGTCTCCACTGAGAGGCCGACTGCAATCCTGGGGCGATGCCTTGGTTCCTCCAGTCAACTTTACTGCCTTCATTTGGCCTGATGAATGGCTAGCTGCCTTATCAGTCCCTCTACCTGCAATCTCAAGTGGTTCCCTCGAGCCTCACACTGCCTGCAGCAGTGGTCGCTCCCTCTATCTCTCTCTCTCTCTCTCACACACACATGCCCGTGTGCTCTCTCTGTCTCTGTCTCGCACATAAACACACACAAAATACACTCGCAAACAGAGACATACAATTACATGCAGATAATCGCATTCTGTATGTACAGTTCACACACGACATGCACATGAACAAAAACAATGCACCAACTGTAGCATCCAAAAACTCTGCAGAGCCCAAACTCACACACTTACACAAGGCACACACAAACATACGCACACGTCAGCTAGCAAATCCATCATCTTTATTTCTTCCCCAATGTGCTCATATTTTTCTTGCGGCTGCACCGTGCTCACAAAAATATTTATTTTTGCTGATTTTTTTTTCTGAGAAAAACACAAAAGAAATCACACCTCTCTTTCTCCCTGGCTCATGCCAAAATAATCAATGCTTTCCAGAGAGGGACTTGTGGTGCGACATGCGTGGAGGGAAGGCAGAAGGATGCAGACATAGCTCCAGGGCTCTGGTTGTAGATAATAAGTGAGGAGCAGTCCTTGGGTATGTTTTACAGCTATCAAAACTCATCATATTTGACATGCATTCTGGTGTTTACACAGTCTCCTCCGTAAAATCCTCTCCAGCTATAGAAGGGAACAGGGTGCAGGGAGCACACACAACGCAGCACGTACACATTCTGCACACAGAAGTGCTTAGAAAAAGAGACGCCAGTTGTTGCCTTTGTTTTCTCTCTCTCTCTTTTCTCCATGTCCCATCTCTTATCCACGGCACAATTGGCGGCGTTAGCACCTGTCAGCTGACTGACTTCTTGTTCCCGGTGGCTTATGAAAAAATCATGGCTGCTGGGCTTCAGAGGCTGCTTTCCCATCAATATGAATTCACCATGGTCTTCATGCAACATTAGGCCAGGCCCTGTTTTCATACAGCAAGCCACACGCTCCTTCGTCTATAATACACAAGAGGAAATGAAAAGAGTAAATAGTCCTTTTAGAATGTTACATTCGATCATGGGTGGAACCAAGTCGCCTATGAAAGGGACCAATATGCTTGACTCTCAAAAGCACATTGCCTCCCATCCCCAGGTATTATGGCACTGTGCCCTGTGTTCCTTATTAGTGCGTCCCCCTCTACTGTAAATGAAGCAATGCAATATTCAGCACAAGCTGCCTGTGATTGTTCCCTATTGTTTTAACCTAAACAAGTCCAGAGACATAGTTTGGTGCACATAATTCTTTTTGCTTTTTTTTTTTGTGTCAGCACCACGGCAGCACAGAGTCTGGCAGAGTCAGGGGGGCATCATGTACTAAGACTGTGCGTGTAGAGCTGCATAATTCGAATACGGAGAAGCAACTCAAACAAAGTAACGGCTGTATGTTTATCGTGTGAGTTAAGATATGCTATTTTTTATGTTATAAAGGACAAAAAATCTCTTTAATGAAAAGTAGTAGAATACATGGGGAAAATGTGGTAGTCTGTATCTCTGTTAACATATAACATATAAACCCTCTAAATAACAGTGAAGCAATGGAAGACAGTCAGAGTTGCTCATCTGAAACATTGGCTTTAACCTGCTAACAATATAATGATGTTGACAAACAAATATTTTGCTTTAATTTTGCATTTTCTTGGCTGGACCTGGTGCAGACCCTCTCCCTTTCTCACCCGCTCTATCTCTCTTAGCTTTTAAAACACGGTGAAAGTCAATTATCTACACCACTTCTCCCTGACATCATAGCGCTAATACAAGCTGCTCTTGACCTTATGTTTGTGTGTCTTGAGCGGATGGGAGCGCGGTGGCTCTCCCTGATTGGATTAACTTCAGATGTGGTGTGTGTCTGGGTCTATTACACTGGCTGTACTGTGATATCTAACCCCTCAGCCCAACCCCTCCCCTCCAGCCACCCCTCAATGTGCCACTGTCCCACCCCTCTCCTCCTTTACACCTCCCTGAAGGCCTGCTATCCCGGCACGCCATCCCCCAACACCCTACATACAAACTAGCACGCATGCTCAAGCTTCCCAACAGTCATATTCCATGTGTCTCCTCCACAGTGACGGAACGCCTGAAGAAACCTTCGCTCCCTCCATCTTTCCATCCACACCCTCTGTCTTGCTCTGTTTTGTCTGTCCGAGTCCAGAGGGGTCATCTCAGACGGAAAGATTATAATCAACTCAATTATGTGAGCCCAATTGCCACGGCAAATTGGTCTGGGTTATAACATTATCATTAGCTCTTCAAGTGTGGTCACAATGGGACTCAGCAGTTAGATGAGAGTGAGAGTAATAGGAAGGATGGAGTGACTCCGAACAAGGAATGAGGAAAAGATGGAGTTCTTCTATACAGAGTTAAGCAAATAAAGGGACATTCACAGTATACAAAAAATATGACTATACACAAGATAAAAAAGTGTGTCCTTTTCCGACATCATTCATATACCCAGAGGATATTATAAGAAGGGGTGTTGATATTTGATGGAACTACAAAGAGAGAGCATCTCTCCTCTGTGGAGAGATACCAGACATGACTGACAACCTCTGTGAGGTGTTGGAAGCAACTCCACATTGTGCATGCCAGCAAGGGCATTGCCAGGCAGAGAATAAGGTGACTGGGAGACTTGCTGGCTTAAAAACCAATGGCTCACCCCACTAATTGTTTCTGAGGATATGACATTTGTCTTTTTTTTGCAGCTTGCTGAAGGTGTCAACACCTTTCATATACCCAAGGTTTTTCACTGTGGCTCACGTGCCCTGGAGCACCCTGTTTGATCTTTTTGAGGACTGTCAAGTTATTGCGTGACTCCATGGAAATTGAATTCTGTATTTATTTACATGCTAGGTTAATAGAATAGATGCCTAGGTGATTTGAAAGTCAAACAACCACACCTGCCAGTCAAGCCTGTTTTTCTTTTTTTCTTTCTTTCTTTTTTTTTTTTTTTTTTGCCAAAGCAGATCTTCTGTTTTGTTCTGTGGGGGTTGGATATACAAAAAGAAGATGATAATGAATTGAATTGGCTTATCCTCAACATTCCCTTCCAAAAGACACCATACAGCTTGCAATAAATCCAGATTTCCATGATTGAAAAGCAGAGTTTTTGGAATATTCTCTTATATCCTAATCTACATTTTGCAACTCTCTGAATGGCCTAGATAAACCGAGGTTCTTGTGTGTGCATGTGCGTGTGTGTGTGCATGTGTGTGTGTGTGTGTGTGTGTGTGTGTGTGTGTGTGTGTGTGCACATGCGAACACATGCACACACACACACACACACACACACATGTTGCGAAACACTTGGGTTTGGTCTTGCAAAGCAGCACAGTGGCCCAGTTTAAGTAAATCAGTGTCAGTGCATCTCCAGTTGTGTGTGTTGGTGCTTGAGCATGTGTGAAAGTGTATTGCGGAAGCTTTAAACAGACTTGTCATGTTGGGAGACATTGCTGTCAAATGGAGCACAAATCTGAGGATGTCAATTGAATGCCAAGAAATGTCTGTCAATCGTCTTGACATTGGTCTCTCCATTGTGATTAGCATCACTTAACATTCATGCATGCAGACTTATCTGACTGCTGAGCCGGTGCCAAGCTGACTGCTGTTAGTACAATGCATCACAAGCAGGCTCCCTACGAAAAACACAGGGATGATGTAACAGCCATGTGGCATCACAGGCATGTCAATATGTGAAGCCCTGTGTGCTTTGTGATCGTGTCACAGGTCAATTCAACAAGGGCATAATGATATTACTTGCCAGAGTGGGAAGTGAAGGCCCGGCTCTCTCGGTGACATGAGCTGAGGCTGCTGCTTAGTGAAGACTGTGGATTAGCTAAACAACACTGCCACTTGCTGGTCAGAGTTCAGTACTAAACAACATCAATCAAGGGAAAATACAGCTGAAATGCACTTACTTGACTAGGCAGGTATAAAGTCTAACTTGACTGGGGCATTGATCTGATTAATTGTCTCTATAATTAACTGTGTGCACAATTAATGTTTGAATGCAAGATGTAGTTTAGATGGGCCAGATTTTAGACCCTTATTACTACACATCTATATTTCTTCTCTGTACGATTTGCAAAATTTAAAAGCCTCTTTCAGATGTACTGCATGTGTTCCCTCCCACTACACTAAATGCATCAAAACAGAAACCTCTTGAATTATTTTGTTTCATATTAGCAGTTGTATGTGTCAGTTTTGTTTTCGGGGTTGCTCTACCACATACTTTTTACCTCAGAGAGAGTGTGTGAATGTGTATCATTGTGGCGCTCTGACAGTCAGGGCCGGGAGGAGGAAGAGTGGTGTGCTCGCTGCAGATGGCAGCACACATTTTTTCATTCCTTAAACAGACACAAAAAGCAGCTGAGGGACCAGGGCCTGTCTGTAGAATGTGCCGGGAAAGAGTAGGTACTTGGCACAAGTAGCAGAAACAATTAGCGTCACATAAGCAGAGGCCCGGAGCAGCGGGGGAGAGAGGGGATAGTGGAAAACATGGCATCTCATTTTCACTGAGAGGACCTAAGCTGAGCTGTGTGTACTCTGAGGCATCCCCCTCCTTTCCCCATCACAACTCAAACATTTTTTTTAAGACAGTTTACGTCATGGCTCATTTAATTGATGTGCTCTTGTAGGCAGTGTGTTTTTGTTTGTATCTGTGCATTCTTAATTAGGGAATTGACAGAGGAAGCTCGGTGTCCTTGGAGAGACCTCCCATCCCACTCACATCTCCAAAGTTCCTTTTTGAACATTCCTGGGTACCGTCTTCCCTGCTCCGTGTTTGCAGAGGCAGTTATGAGATGAGATGATCTAAGCAAGCGTGAATCATGAAACACTTTTTGGAAGCTGTCATGCTATACAAAACATTGCTGACTGAACGGTGCCTGCTATGCATGTGAAAAAAACAGATAAAGAAAAATTAAGAGTTGATGATTTTTGCAGCTGTGAACCACATCGAGCTAAGAAATTAACAACACATGAGAGAGAATTTCTGCTGGATCCATCATGAGTTGGGAGAAGGCCCATGACATCACGAAGGCCTGCTAACTGTAGACTGATGGAGGAAAGGGATGAAGTGAAGGCTGAGATTGGTGAGAGGGAGCGGCGGCTGGAAGAGCTTCAGAGCAGAGTGAAGACCTTGGAGGGCCTCCGAGACCAGCTGGAGAGGAAGCAGGCAGGGCTGCGGAGAGTAGCGTGATGGTCCTTCGTGAACAACCTGGTTCACAACCACCTCCATCAGTCAATCAGAAAAAATATGTATCTCAGGAACCAGGAATCTCACTTGGAGAGGTTTCACAGGCAGCGGGCCAGCAAGCTGAAGGAACTTTACAGCATCACCTAGTTCAAACAATGAGCAATAATTTCTCTAGAACACAATAGGACAGTATCAAGCAAGTATCTTGGTCATACTTACATGTAGCACTAACTCAGTAAATCATGCATTTCTTTTCAATGCTGTGCTGTTTATTTTACAGCAATACATTTGTCAATGAAACTTTTAAGTCCCAATGTGCAGAAACATCTTAGATCTACAGGCACAACTGGTATGATTTTTCTATAATCTAAATTATACAGAAAATGTTATCAAGAATTGTGATAGGGCTCTTTTACATTGGAACAACCTGCTTTGCCCACAGACATGCAGTTATAAATGTCAGTAACTGAAAGCAGGGTTGTAAATTTGTGTAAGTGACAATTGTAGTAGTATAGTGGTGATATGGTCTTAGGATTTAGGATTTCAGTATGCATTCTGATTTTTTTTCCCCGGTTATGGATGTCAGAAACAGTTCAAAACCTCCTCCATATTGAACTTTTTATTGCAATTGTTATTTTCCACATTTATATTATTCATTCTCCATAATACTTAACGATATGCTAAAGGAATATTGTTTTATGATTTTGTTTAGTATGTTGCAAATGCCAGTGCCAAGTTTCACAAACTTGCTGTGATAGTATGTTTTTAAAATGAATTGAAGGATTGTTACAGTTCTTTCTGCAAGGACTGATCTGCATTTTTTGCATTTCAATTATGCTCATGTTTGATTTTTAATGTAAATATAATGTGCATTAATACATCAACACTAACATTGAATTTTACCTGCCTTGTCTTTCCATAATTTGACTTTGGCCGTACATTTCTGGTTTTATTTTTATATCCTGTATGGCTTGTTTATACTTTAGTGTGTTTAAATGTGCATCTCAATAAAAATAAATGAACTGATAAGTTAAATAAAAAAAGAACTGTCACCTCATGTTTTCCATGTTTTACAATACTGTTATATTAGAATAACTGAGGATGCTCTGACCATAACAGACTTGATAATGAATTGTATTTGGTTTAAATTGCAGAAGTCATCCCTTGCTCTCCCACAAGGTGGCAGTATTGTATCCATTATGAGAGGTTGGCTGCAGCTGCTATTGCACATCCCTGCACATGCTTCCAACTTTATTTTATCAAAAGGCACATCAACATCACATCAATATTCTTTAAAGTAACCTTGTATCACATTACCAGCTACACCAGAACTCCTCTTATATAGGATGCCGAAATGTTTCAACCTTTCTTACAAACAATCATTTTGTATTCAAAAGAGCAGCTACTTTTTATTTTATCTATTTTCCTATTATGTAAGCAGTGTGTTATCCAAATACTGAGCGTTCTTCAACTGTTTGAACTCTATGTGAACTGTGTCCAGCTATGTGAGGGTGGGGAAGACTGCCCAGTCCTTCAGCTTACTGTGGGCATTATTCTGCCCTGTCATGATCATTCAGACAACCAGAAGTACCTGCCAACCAACATCAAAGTTCTTCAGGCACTACAGAGGGTTTTCTTCTTCCTGCCGGGTATGGTGTCACAGGTTCAGTAATGCATGGTGAAACTGGAGCCTGCACTGCTGGCTGATGGCCCAACTGTACAGCGTCTGGTTATGTGGGTTACTGTAAGGTAAGTCGGTCCTGCTGGAGCCAAGATGGCTGCAAATTGCACTACTGGGTCCACCTCAACAATGCACGACCTCACTGTGCCCACTGTCATCATCACAATCCTTTTTTGAGTCTGTGCAGCATTACGGCTAGTAAGACTACATGTGGGTTTTCGGTGTGGCTGTCTTGCACTGGAAATAAGCAAAAATGATACCAAAACGTTCAGTGGTGGAACAGCAGAGAAAATGTTAATAAGGAGTAAACAAACTGAAAAATATCTGAAACAACACTGCCTAACAGCAAATGGCCATCCCAAAAAAGAAAAAAAAACAAAACAAAACAAAACAATTACACCTCACAGCAAGCTACCACCAAAAGAAAAAACACCTTCCTCACTGCCAGTGTGGCTTTTTATACCTCTCCTGGCCCCTCCCTAATTGGACTATTCCACTGGACAGGAGACAAGCAGCCAAGAGAGAGAAACACAATATAGTTCCCATTTCAAAGCAACATTGCACTACTGGGGAAAAAAGGAGGAAAAAAAACCATTAATGCACATCAGTGTTCACAAACACTGCATTTACAAACATACAAACCTAATTAAGACAAATCTTTTCTCATCTCTTCCCTTATTGACTAAATGAACACAAATCTAACAAATCAGTGGCTCCACCCAGTACCCAATTTGGCACAGGTGGCTTGACTTAGCTGATAACACGGATTGATCTTAACAATGGGAGTCTGGGCACGTGAAAAGGTTATAGAGCAGGGGTGTCAAACTCGTGCCATGGAGGGCCGAGAGGCTGCAGGTTTTCATTCCAACCAAAAACTCCTCCAGGTGATTTCACTGATCACCCTACCTCCAAACAGAGAGGCGGGACTAATCAGTGAAATCACCTGGTGGAGTTGTTGGTTGGAATGAAAACCTGCAGCCTCTCGGCCCTCCATGGCACGAGTTTGACACCCCTGTTATAGAGGAAACCTTTTCACAGACTGTAACTGAGATATTACTGCCTACATCCAGTCTGGACATACCATGACCTCTGGGTCTTCTGTTGAAGTTTCACCGTTTCTGTCTGATGTGATTTTTGTGATATCAGTCCAAGCAATGGCAATAGAAGATGGAACAACAGGAGGAAGTAGCTTTGATCTGTCTCCACAGTAAGAGACAGTGACCAGTGATGTGGTACAAAAAGACATCACAGCTGTGTGGGCCTTTCTGTCATGGCAGGAGACATTTTACTGCCTCTTACTGTCCACACTATCTTAGTTTGCACTGAGGGAAATGTGTGTAAAAGTGTAAAAGGTGGCATAAATGATATACAGTGTTATTACTAACCATCTGAAATTAACTGGAAAAAAATAGGGGGATAATTAACCTCTTCAATGCTGCTGATCCCATTGGTGGGTTGTTTTGCTCAATCCCACAGTACTTGTGGGTAATGTATTATGTATAAATGTTGCACAAGACATCAATATGTTTTCTAGATGTATTGCTGCAGCTATAAGATGATAGCATGTTGTTTTTGAATATGTTTTTGAATCGAGCAGATACAGAATATGTATGTGACATTGTCTGCTCTTTGTGGTTCACTTTCTCCACAGGTGTCACACTTGTTTACCATCTCCTGAAGCTGTGTGCTCAGTCCCAGCCTCTGGACTTTCACAGCCCTTAGCTATGGCCTGGTGTCCTTCATCTAGCTTCTACAAAATGTCTGTTGCAGTGATTACCCCTCAAATGTCAAACATGGAGTTTGAAAGTCCCTATTCTGTGAAGACTATAACAATATTGTTCTGTCTTAGTTCTTAGTCTTTTTTCTGCAGCTGTATCAATTGCACAGTTAGTTGTTAGTTTGCTCATTGTTTCCCAAAAGAAATAAACACAATAAAAATACAATTTGCATAACCACATAAAATAATTGGGTCCAAACAATATTCTGCACACAGATTGCAACTCCAAGCTACTCTGTATGTCCAAGACATGGTCAGCAAGCACAAGGCTTTTGTGTCTGTATTTATACTTTACTCAAAATCAGATTTTACAAAAGTTTCTTGAGTGTTGAGGCATACTAGTACATGCCGCTCAGTTCGTATGCCAGAGCTACACAAAAACATTTTTGACCTCCATTTGCAACTGTCTGTCTACTTTCTGCTTTATGGTGACTATATGCAAAGCTTATTGGTCTCATTCTCAGCCTTTGTATTTGTGGAGATGTTTGATCCAGGAGCTCAAGAGGTGTATGGTCTGACCCATTTTTTTAATGTAATTGCAAACTGACAATTTGAAAATTCACGCACCTATATAACAGCAAAGGCTTATTTTTCAATTCGAGCATACCTTTGCTCTTGCATCATTTGAAACCATTCTGCTTTGGTGATGTAGAAGGCCATCACTGTGGTCTCATTTTCATCACTGCATTCAGTGTAACATAACATAAAACTCCAGCTCTAACATGAGCCACAACAGTCTATGGTAAATCATAGGAAGTCAAGTCATGTAGTCTTGTCTCCTTCAGTGAAAACTATTTTCAAAATTAAGCTATTTTTATCTTTGGATAATGTGAAGGAGGTCAGTCATGCTTTTCTCTCCTCACATTCAGACTACTGTGACTCCTCTGGCATCAAACAGAAACCTCTTACATCTCCAGCCTTTTTGAAAATGCATCTGTTGTTACCTGGCACAAAAAAACCAAAACCAAAACAAAATCATATCACTGCAATTGTGGCCCCTCCTCACCAGTTGCCTCTTAAAGCTGTTTTTAAAATTTCACTGGTCATATTTACAGCAGCAGCTGCAGCCAGAAATAACTTACCTCACCATGCAAGGTGAGGTAAAGTCCTATGTGAGGAAAGTGTTGTCTTGTGAAATATAGTTTCAGAGCATGCACCTTTCACATCTTGGTTGCTCAAATGTATTGAGTAATGTGTTGTGTAATGATGGGAGGCCTGACCAGCATTCACAGATAAAACCGTTCACTACTGTTTGTGTTCTTGCAAAATAGCTAATTGCTGCCATTGTGTGTTAGAGAACAAACTGAACTAAAAGAAGAAATGTTGTGCCTTTTTCCTTTTTTTTTTTTTTTTTTTTTTTTACAGGTTTAGTCTAACTTTAAGTGATTTAAGTTGATTAATAACATGAATGGTTAACCTTTACAAGAAATAATATTCATAGTAACATTGCTGTTTAATGGCAGCAAAGTTCCTGCTTTTTGAAATGTGTCCCATGTTTTAGTACTGTTTCCTTAGAATTTCCCCAAAATATATTTTTTTCAAAATAAATACACTTTCCAAAAAATCCCATCTTTCGCAGTGCAGTAAAATAATCAATATGCTGTCCTTCCCTCTCAAAGGTTAGACAAAACAAACACAGAATCAGACTTTTCTGCTCAGATAAAACTGCCACTGTTCCATTTAGGTTTTCACTGTGTACACTGCTCACCTGTTGCTTTTGCAAAGCCCAGACATTAAGACCCACACATTATGGCTGCAGACATCAAAATGCTTTTCTGCATTGGACTGGCTTTTGTGCTAACAGGTAAACTATTGTACAAAGATGGGTTTTGTATATAATCTATTTGGTTAAAGGGATTTCTGGGGGTGGTGGAGTTGAAAGCTGATGTTTTCTTCTTTGTGTGACAGGAGTGAGCAAGTCTGCCCTGATTGGCAAGAGCCACAGCAGAGGTAAAGATGATCCTGTGCTGCAATATGTGGTCAACAACTCACTGAGGGAGCATCCAGTCCTCACCAAACTCAAGCTGGTAAGACAACCAGAGAACCACAGCTGGCTGAATAAAAGCTCTCTAGAGTCTGTCTGTTTTTAAAAGAGAAACACACAGAGGGTAAATGTGATAAATATGTAAACATTTACCACATTTATAATTTTTAATAAAACATGTACAAATGTTGTCACTAGATTACACTTAGATTACAGTTACAAATTTTAACCACTAGAGGGTAGCACTAGAAGGTGCCAGGAAACACCGCAGATAAACCCAATGTAAATACCTACACTGTGTTGATTGCACAGTGAATACTCACTATATATGTCAATGTAAAAAAGAAAATTTTGTTGCTCTTTTCCTTTTCTTTTTAATATCAGAGAACTCTTGAGGACACATGGAGCATCATGCTTGTTGCCATTGAGCAAGCCCAGTTAATGGCCAATCTTATTAAACTGATCAACGGCACTAAGGCTATTGAAATAGGTGAGCTTGAGAACATCAGTACTGAAATCACTACCGCAGCACTGAGGTGAACCCAAGCTTTTACATAATTACATCATTTTCAAAGAAACAAAATAAATGATTTTCTAAAGTGATGCAGGTAACTCTTTGGTTTAATTGCTTGTTTATTCATTCATTCTTTCATTCATTCATTCCTGTAGGGATGTACACGGGGTACAATGCACTGAGCATGGCATTGGCCATGCCAGAGAATGGACAAGTAGTAGCTTGTGAAATAGAAGACGCCTATGTGGAGATTGCCAAACCATTTTTTAAAGAGGTGAGACTGCACTAGGTTCTGTGATTTTTACAAACAGCCTGATATCATTAATAAAAAAGTAATAAAGTAATAAATACTCTATTATACCCACAGCATGATAGTTTGAAACTTCCCTCTGTAGTATAACATTTTACATCAGACTAGCATACAATGTCCAGTTCTTAGCTCTCATATAACATTTTACCTTGGCTCTTTGAGAATCTGGAAAGATTGCTAGTTTGCTGCTGTCAGAGTGAAACCTTGCAGTGTGCAGCATACAGTATATCTACTATCTGTCGCTCGGTCTTCACAAAATGCTGTGGGCTCGACAGTAAAAAGGTGTCTGCTCAGGAAACTGTGTCACGTAAAGATGCAAAGCCAAGCAGAGGAATCAATAATCCTTTTGGCCTCACTAAATGTTCTCTTTAAAAGTCAATAGAAAGAAGTAAAACCTCTTTTTTCCCATCTTACATGCATCTCAGTTCATACAATTTCACCTTTTCTATAGGCCGGAGTTGAAAATAAGATAGATGTCCAAGTTCAACCAGCTTTGACAACACTGGGTGAGGGCTTTTCCATATCTCAGGCTTGATTTCTAAAGAAAATGGATTCAGTCATTAATACGACTTTATGTTTGTTTCTATTTAATCAGATAACCTGATAGCGGCTGGAGAGGCTGGGACATATGACTTTGTGTTCATTGATGCTGATAAATTGAACTATGATGGATATTATGAGAAGTCACTTGAGCTCATAAGACCAAGGGGCATTATTGCAATTGATAATGTGAGTATGTCCTACACAAACCAAAGGAGCACTTTAAAAACTATTGGTTTTATAGCATGTCTTTGCTGTGTGTCATGGAAACCTTTCAAAAGCCAATCTGTCCCTGTTTCAAGGTGCTGTGGAGTGGTCGAGTTGTGAACCCTGCTGATGATGACCTGACCTCCAAGGCTCTGGATGCACTCAACAAGAAGCTGCACAAGGACGAGAGGATTGACCTGAGCATGCTCACTGTGGGTGATGGGCTGACCCTGGCCATTAAGCGCTAAAATTAACATCACCCACGTTAAACAGGCCTAAATGTTGTACTTAGTGTTGTATTAATTTTGATATCAAATGTGCTTGTAAAATGTAAGATGGATTACACACCCCTTGCACTTTGCATAGACATAATGCCTGAAAGAAATATGGTCATCACACTCTGATTGAATGTAATGCCATCTACAGTAATATGAGTTCTTGTCATGGATAAACAAAACAAAAACCCTGCTGTATATGTTGTTTTTGAAAACAAAGCGTATGTCCTAAACCCCGAAATATTTGGCAAAACACTTGCATGTAAATAATGCTCTGTAATTGGTGTTTTGTTACTGTATATTGTAATCAGCTGCCAAGCTCATACAGTTTATTCTTTTAACAGTAGATACTAAACCTTATAAATTTATCAACAGATGTAACAGGCAAACAGCTCCTTCTCACAGTGTTTATTGTCTTTACAGGGAGGACAGCACTCATAAAAAAGATATATGAAACAATTATTCACTTTCAATATTCAAACAGCCACTAGTCTGAATTAAATAAATGACATTCAGCCAGAAGTTAGGTTGAAATAAATAAAAAGAATGGTGGTGCGTTAGTTTAAGTGGCTTTTGCTTTGTAACAGAGCATAACACCGTTCCATTTTGTTTCTTAGCATCAAATGCTGTTTTATTTGTGGCAACATTCTGCTGTGACCAAAACTGACGCAAATATCAAATCACCAAAATTAATCACTTAGAATAAAGCCTAAAAACACTGGAGAGCTGGAGGTTTTCAAGAAGCAGAAGCTTGGAAAGGAAATGAGCAAATTCATCCTGTGTAAATTTTTTCACAACCAGAAGTTTTAATAGTTATCACTTTTCTCTATCTATCTATCTATCTATCTATCTATCTATCTATCTATCTATCTATCTATCTGTCTATCTATCTATCTATCTATCTATCTATCTATCTATCTATCTATCTATCTATCTAAAATATTCCACTATAACTAGACTGTCTTCTAGAGGATTCTCTGGGAGCATCATCACTGCTACATTAGTAAAAATGCAATGAAGACAACTGATGTATCCACTCAAGTGATGAATCTGCAAATCAACATTAAACAGCAGCAACATAACAAATGAAAAGGACTCCATTCACACATGACTATAATTGTACAGAGGGCCCTCACCTACATGTATAGTGTGACTGAATATGGCTCTATCCTGCATCCGCAAAATGCATTGCATTATTTTTCCTTTGACAAGCCTTATGTGAGCCTTGCTATCTAACTGGAAATGATTCACATCAAACCACATCAGGAGCATACTTCAAAACAAAATGCAGAAACTTGGGTGTCATTTTAACAAGGCTAAAAAGAGGTTGCTGTCTTGCAGTACACTTCCTTGAGATTAAACTCTGTAAAATACTGGGTGCAATCCAAATGGTGCAAGATGAGGCAAATCTGGGGATATTCAACTTAAACCTGTTGTCTTTTATCAGACACCTGTGAGGTGACAGTAACGGAGACTTGGAGTTCTTACAGCAGGCAGAGAGTCACACTGAGGAAAAAGAAAATGTGTGTGTGGATATTTTTAGAAATTTGGTCTGGCTGCTGCATCAAAAAATTAGATAAGCTCAATTGTATAGGTAAGCAAAAGCAAAAGCATCCAGCAATCTTCTCCTACAGCCTCTAGTTATACCAGTAGAGATACAGTGAAAATCTGGTCCTTCCTCAAATTCTTCAGAAAACACTACATGAAATTGACTTGGACCAGTGATTCACCTGACATTTTGACCCCAAACAGAGCACCTGATTTGGACTCAAGTAATCTAATGATCTTGTAATCCCCTTGATTTGCCTTGGTGCATTTTAAGGTCAAATAAGAGTTCCTATGAAGTCGTTCAAAACAAGCCTGAGGACAAGAAGTTGATTCTGGGTTACGTTTTCACTGAAGGTGTGATGACCATAAAGGACAAGAGGCTCTTATACAAGGACTCACCCCGCATAATGCAGTTGAATAAGGTAGTAGAGCACCACTCAGAGTGCCATTATCCAAATGCACCTGGGACTGAAGTGCTACAAGAACCAGAGCAATGCAGAGACATGAAAACACACAAAGAAAGCTGGAGTTTGGACACCTACCACCTCAATGTGGATTTGCAAGTTTATTTCTGTTGTTAGAATGATGATTCACCAGCGATAACTGCAGCAGGACAAACAATAGCGTGAATTTGCACCAACTGGATAATGTTCAAAGATCATGAAATGAGATTAAAAGAAACAAACTCTCCATAAAAAGTTGAATATCAATCACATTCCACGCAATGCAATTTATTATTGTGAAAAGATTATTTGGTTTTATTTGTTAAAATGTTGATGTTTTGATTTTGAAATGTCTGCAACATATTCCACATGCAGACAATATCAATGAGACACGACTATGAAGACCAAAAAGCAAACCAAAAAAAAAAAAAAAAAAAAAAAAAAAAGTGTGAAGACTGCATTGTTGGAAACCATCCAGGCCAATTTCAGGCCTGCCGTGCTGCCAATCTGATTCCTGCATTTTTCCATTAGAAAGGTGCAAGGGAATAAGTGCCTACGAGGATTTGAATGACTTTATGTCATATACACATAAAATCAAATATACCCTTTACATTTTTCTAACCAGAACGACCTCATCAGGTAAAAGCAATAAACCTGAATTACTGTGAGATACAATAACCTGGGATTAAGGAATTCGCCTTAATAAAAGCCTTTTGGGGAGAAAAATAGTTCTCTTATAATGCATAGAGCATTATTCTTGGCGCCTATGTCTGCACTGACACCCGAGGAGGAAATTCACACCTACGTCACTGCTGTCTGCGACAAAATGTAGTGAGAGGTCCAGTTAACCAAACAGCTGATGCTATACGTTTTCAGCACCGTGGACAGCTCCGTTCTGCATATCGAGCGGATTGCGACGGGTATAAAGGGGCTGCATGGGGCATCCTCTACTTCGCACCGGCAGCTCACAGCAGCACCATGAGTCAAAGAATGCATGATAGATGCGATTTTCCGCATAGCATAACTCAAGCTGAGTATGCCCAACACAAACTAAATCGTTCGGGATCGGACACCAGTTTCGTTAGCAGGAGGGAATGTGATATGATGGCATCCAAGGGCATGAATTTGACCAGCCCGTTTTCGGGAAAGTTGGTGAAAATGAACGAGAAAGAGCAGCTCCATGGCTTGAACGATCGTTTTGCTGGATTCATAGAGAAGGTGCGTCACCTGGAGCACCAGAATCATTTGCTGGAGAGAGAAATCGAGGAAATCAAAGAGAGAGCACAATCCTCATCTTCTTTGGAGCAGGAGTATGGACCGGAGCTCGGGAAACTGAGGAAACTGATTGAGGAGATTACACATCAGAAGCATCAGATCCAAATCGACCACCAGAATCTGGAGGAAGAGTTGTCCAACTTGAGAAAACGATATGAAAAAGAGGCGAGTAGCAGATCACTTGCCGAGAGCAACATCATGGTGCTCAAGAAAGACATCAACGACGCGTATCAGGCTAAACTACAGCTGGACAAGAAAGCACAGTCTCTTGTGGACGAAATCCACTTCCTAAAGAAAACCCATCAGGATGAGGTGTCAGAGATGACTGCCCAAATCCAGGATGCGCAGGTAACTGTTAAGGCGCAAGAATTTGGCAACCCTGATCTCACTGCGGCACTTCGGGACATTCGGGCACAGCTGGAAGGTCATGCCGTGTCCGATCTCCAGCAGGCAGGGGAAAGTTTTCGATCTCAGTTTGCAAAATTAACCGAGACCGCTGAGACCAAGAGAGAAGCGCTGAAAGTGACCCAGCAAGAGATTCAGGAGTACAGAAGGCGCCTGCAGGCCAAGAGCATCGAACTGGACTGCGCTAGGGGCACAAGGGAAGCGCTGGAAAAGCAACTTCGTGACGTCGAGGATCGACACAAACAAGAAATCATTCATTACCAGGTAGGACATTTTTATTGCACAATTTAGGCCTGTAGTAAAGCAAAATTGTGCTTTAGGTCTGTGCAGAATAAGTTCTGCTTAATAAGTTTATAGCAGCAGATGGGTAACAATTGTCCCTCTCTCTTGCTCCAGGACACTATCAAACAACTGGAGAATGAGCTTATAAATGCCAAATTTGACATGTCTGGTTATCTGCGAGAGTACCAGGACCTGCTAAATGTGAAGATGGCTTTGGATGTGGAGATACTTTCTTACAGGTAAGGCATGCCAAATTGAGATGTTATTTTAAAATGGCTCAGTGGTGGTATGAAGATAGTTTTGCATGAATAACAAGTATAGGAAATGAGCATGGGCGACTGCAGACACATACTGCTTCTCCTTCCTTGCAGGAAACTCCTGGAGGGTGAAGAAACTCGCCTGTCCACTATGTCAGAGACCCACATGTCTATGCCTTACATCTACCGCCAGTCTCCTGTTTACACCCTGCCTTGTGTCAGCCGGCAGGGAGGTTCTGCCAGGAGAGCTGAGCCCCAGTACAAGTTTGTAGAAGAGATAATAACGGAGACCACTAGGGAAATTGAGATGTCAGAATTCGAAGAGACAGGGTCTGATGAGACAGTGGGGGGAGAAGGTGAACAGGCGTGTGTCAAAAGAGACAAAGGAAGCAGTGAAGAAGAGGAGGGTGCAGATAATAAAGACATTCCAGAGGGAGAAGGTGAGCAGATGTCTGATGGTCAGCAGTATCAGGTAGAACAGGATGAAGATGCAGTGCAGGGAGATGATGGTGGGAATGCAGAGCGTTCTGGTGAGGTAGAAGATGGCAGGGAAGGCGAAGAATCAGAGGAGGCAGAGGCAGGTGACAGTAAAGAGGACACTGACACAGATAAAAATACTAAAAGTGAAGTCCAGATAGAAGAGGTCATTAACAAGGAGAAACACGGACAACAAGATGGAGTAGCTGAGAACAGAAAAGAAGAGGGTGAACATGTGGTTGAGAAAAATGTGTCTTCAAAACCAGAGGTACTGCCAGAAGAATCTGATGGGGACAAAAAAGACAGTGATTTAAAAGAGAGCAAGGGGGTTAATTTAACAGCTGATCTTACATCAGAACAAGCAGAGAAGCCTGTAGATGAGACCTCAGACAAGGACAAGGAGTCTAAAGATTCAGATAAAACTCAAGAGCTAAGCAGTGTTGTTAAAGTGCAGGATGAGGCTCTCTCTTTGGCTCCTCAAACAGTTGAGAAAACCACTGATTTGACCTCAGAGCTAAAGAGTAGTCTGCCCGTGGAGACAGAGAAGCCATCAGAAAAAAAGGCTCCAGAAACTTCAAGCACAGCACCTAAGAATGAAGAAAAGGAAGATAGTCATACAGAACAAAAGGTAACCAGCAAAACAGGAACTGAAAAAGATACCACTGAGGATAAAGTGCCAAAAACCAGCCAAAATACACACAGTGACCACAAAGAAAAAGATAAAGAATTGCCCTTTGATTCAAATGTGAAAGATATTCCTAAGGTGGAGGATAAAAAGCCAGACGCTGGGGATAAAATAAAAACAGTTGAATCTCAGGTGCCGAAGGAAAAAATAACTGAAGCTGCAGAAAGCAAAGACTTGCAACAGGGGGCACCAGATAAACAAATCCAGAAATCTGAGTCATCTGAGGGGTCCAGCAAAGTAAAGGTTATTGAGAGTGGATCTAAGCAGATGGAGGATGCAAAAAGCAAGGATTCTGTAGGGGTTACTGAAAGCCAAACACAGGGAAGGTCTGAGGAGGCAGAGGTAGCAAAAATTAAAACGTCATTGCAGAAAGTTCAGGACAGTTCCACCCTGATTTTGACAGAGAAGACAGCAGGTGGGCCAACCTCAGAGGTGGCACAACAAAAAATTGAGAATGGCTTAACTAACGGAGCTGGGGGGGTTAAAGAAGAGACATCTGGCCTAATAAATGTGGAGGCACAAGCTAAGTCAGGCAAAGAGATGAAATCTGAAACTTAGAGTCCTAGACTGACTAGTTCCAGGCAACAGCATGGTTATCACACTGTTTTGCATTAGCTTTGCCTTGGAAATTTAAATCAGCTCATATATTTAAACCTTAACTTCTGATGCACTTCTGTAATATTGAATGTAAAGGATGAAAAGCAGCATTTTGCAGTGTAATTTTTTCCTCTGCTTCACTGTGTAAGACTACTGAATGCGCTGATCAATAAAAGCAATTTCAAAACAGACTTTTAATCTGAGCCATGATTTTATGAGGGAGCCACTGTTGGGGAAAAGTTTTCCACAATCCATCCATTTTCCATGCCCACTTCTTCCTATTCAGGATCAATTTTCTGTCACAGTTTGTACAAACAATCCCTACATGACTACTCCCTGACACTCACATACAATTGGTGACTGATTTCCTACTTCTCACACTAAACATGACGATTTAGATAATTGATCATTTCTCTTGCAAAGTGCCTGTTTTGCTGCTTTGTGACCCATAGAGGCATCATAAAAACAAGTCTTCATTTAGTCTCTATCAGCATCTAGTGTCTCTCTGACCCTGTATCCAAATAACCTCCATCCATCAAATATTGAGACTAATTGAAAGGCTGCTGACAGTTTGACCTTCAGCAAAAAACACACCAGCATATCAAATCGTGGCAGTGTTTCTAAACCAGCAACAAAGAGATACTTACCTGGGGAAAAAAAATAAAATAAAAAAAAAAATAACTATGGATGTGAACTGTTAAAAGCCAAACATGTTCACTTAGTGTAAATATGTCAGTTTTCCATTTGCACAGTTCTCTTCATTTGCATTGTTTGAGTGAATACTTAACCATATGATCTTGACAAACCAAGCTCAAAACCATATTTGAGATGGTCTGTAAGCACATAAACTGAAATTAATTCAAACACTATTCATATGCTAAAAATGCTTTATATGGGTCTTTGAATTGTCACATTATTCTCTGAGAATGTCATTTTACATGGCATTGTTGGTCTTCACTGAAATGCCACTTCACTGTAGTCATCATAAGATGAAAACAAATTTCTGGAGTTCAAAGACTTTATTGAAAAGTTATACATACACATAAGGACCTCCAAGACTTCCTGTGGGCACTGTCCCTGCTGCCCAGTACAAGGCAGCTTTACCAAGAGAGTGTACACGTGCAACTTTAATTACACCACATCCGGACAACAATCCAGTTTGGCATTACTGTGAACAATAATTATGTCCCTCAGTTGTCTGTTAAGTAAAAAATAAGCAAAACAAAAAAGATTCTGTTTGGTCGGCCAAGTACACAGGTTTCTCCCAAACTTACAGACCCAATTTTATGCCACCCAAAAACTGCCCAGTTTAAGGGAGGGTCATGTACAGCTTTAACAGAACATCTCAAACCCTGATGGCCGACACGAAACAAAACACTACAGAGCTTTAGTTTGTCCTTGTGTGCATGAAGAGGAAAGGTACAGCAGTATTTAAATAATAGCAGAAAAAGCCTAGTGTATTCGACATGGTTTGCAAATGAGATGGGTTCAGATGACAGAGGAATATCAGATGATCATAATTGTCAAATCAGAGAGAAGGTATGACCAAGCTCACCCCACAAATCCAACTTATTTTCTCACGAAATACAATGTGTCGGGGATTAACACAAATGAGTTGACAACAGGCAGAGTGACTTGTATTGGATTTCATTGTCATGGCAGTGCTGGACAGAAACAATGACGAGGTGTATACATAATCAACCACAGTTTGTCTCTTGAATAGATACAACTACAAAGTAAAAAGCAAAAACAAGATAAATATACCAATGATGCAAGCACCAACTTTAATTGGTACTCAAGGAAATACAGAGTTTGTTGTTGTAGCCTTTGAACCAATCTCTCAAAAGATTTCCCCTTGCTGGTTTGAGTTGGAAATACACTTAAGGCCAGATTCTTCTGATATTCCCTAGTCCCCTGCAATCTGAGGAGAGTTTAGGCCTCCAGCTCCAACCCCAAACCAAGCTTGTGGCCTCCTGCGTTGATGCTCTTTCCGTCCACCAGAGCAGACAGGGTGAGTTTCACACCTGCACGGGCGAGAGGCAACAAAAACCATCAGCCATTTCATGTAACAATACAGACCTCACAGCCTAGATGTTCTCACTGAGGCCTAAGGAGTTTTAAGAGTACAAGTCTGCTGATGATTTAGATCTAGGTCATTTAAAGAACTGCATATTATATTGTCAGCGTGGGAGTGTGGTTCTTAGAAGTGTGATAGCTCAGTAACTGTAAAACTACGGTCAACTGTGAGGATTTAAAATTAATCAAGTCAAAAGATCAAATTATGCTATTTGTTATATCAACCTATGGGAAACACCTTACCTGGTCTAAGAGTCTGGGTGTACCCAACACCAACAAGGCTAGTGTTGTTCACTTTAGCCTAAAAAAGAAAGGAAGAAAAAAAACAAAAACAAATCAGGTAATGATCAAGACTTTAGCTCTACTGCAACAACACCTTCTTTTGACTCATGTAACCTCCTCATTAAGCTTCTGCTGCACTACTCACACTGAGGGAAGCATCCTTGTCCAGCTGGTATTTGGCTGCGATGCCGAAGCGTGTGCTGTTGCTGCCTGCGGTCCATGCCAGGTTGACTGCTGTCTCCAGCTTGTCGCTCACTTTCTGGTAGATAGAGCCTCCAAACTCTGCTCCGTCATTGCTTAAAGACGAAGAAACGAGAGAAAAGAGATTTTAGTTTAGTTTCTGAATTATATAAATCCATATGCATCATTCTGTTACACTACAAACAGCCAGTAGATGACACAACATCAAAACTTTCTGTAGGAAACTTGACTCTTACACATTGGTATGCAACTGGAAGTCTCCTGTCTTGTAGCCAATGGCAAAGTTGTTCTGGGTCATCTTGGATTTGGCCGTGTCAAAGGTCATCTGGTAACCAGCAAGCCAGCCCTCGTAACCTACAACAGCAGCTCCATGGATAGTGGGGCCAGCGAAGTCAAAGTCAACATCACAGCCCAAGTTGACATACTCGCGCTTGTAGGCTGTCTTAACTTTGCCACTCTTCTTGCTGTTGATCACAAACATTGGTTAATCTTAACTGAAATCCAATGCAAATCACAAAAGCCATTAAACAACACATTTGTTAGAGAGCCAATTTACAGTAACAATAATATGCTATCAGCTAATTTAACTTTGCACATACAACAAAGCCAATGAAATTACTCAGCTTGACTGCTTAACTAGTATAATATTGGTATAACAGAGTCTTACAAAATGTCCTGACCTACTGAATAAAAACAAATGATTGCAGCACTTCACATTATGGTCTAGCAACAAGTCACTTTTGCATGTTTAATTAGCAAGAAAAAACAAAAAGTCTAAGATTTTATGATCCCCAAGTGATAATTCTACAATTATGTACAGTGCCAAGTCATAGCACGAGCAGCAACAATGGCCAGAAACAGTTTTGTCCATTGGCTACATTGCTGATCATTGTGTTGAATTTACCAGTCACCTTCACCCACAATTTAGCCAACTGGCTAGGTTTAGAATAGGACTTTTATGTCGCAGGCAACATTTACTAGCATTTGGTTAGAGGCTGGTATTAATTTCCCACCTTGAGCATGACACTGTAGCCTTGAAAATGCCGTGTCAACATAGCCACTCTCCCCTGCCACCCCACCCCACCCCAAAACGAAAGATGAGAGGCCTGCTCTGGGCCATGTGCCATATTCCTCGTATGATTTACAGTTCCCAGAAACAAATACAATTATGTCCAGCTGGGCATCTGGGCACACTAATATCAACAACAACACCACCACAGTGGGGGAATAAGTAATTGCAATACTCAATTCTAACAAACTAATCTGAAAAACAAAACAGCAGTAACTGTTTACAACATTCCACAGTTCCATATTGGGATAGGAGTCACATGGCCGACATCTACACTTGTCAAAAGCGAGCAGAGCACAGATCAGATTGCCAATATTGGTTGTGTGGGGAAGCTACATGCAGAACAAACTGCATTTAACATAGTGTTGCATATGTAGACAACAGAAGTCACATGAACTGTGCAAGACATTAGACCACATTCAGTGTCAGTGATAAATGACAATTACATAATGATCCTACCCGGTGTTTGGTGAGAAGGTTGTGTCAAAAGTCAGCTTCAGTCCCTTGGCAATCTGAATAAAGAGAGAGGTCAAGGCATTTCAAATTAGTTCAATCATTGTGAGTTTTATTAAGTGACACATTATTTGAAATGGAGTTACCACTTCAAATAACGTGTGGTGACCTAAACAATTGTGTAAAATAATTGATTTTGTTTCTAACCTGATCTTCAATAGTGATCTCTGTTCCCAAGGTGTTGTCAGTGTTCCACTTCTCAGTGAAAGTGAGGCCATATTCTGACCTTTTATATTTAGTTTCCAAGCTGCCCGCCACTTTGCTGGTATCAGTGTTGGAGGACCCGGATGTTTTAAATTCCTACACAACACACAGGTTTAGAGAAATGAGAGCCATAATAGAGGTATAAAGACATGTTATAACTGAATTAAATAAATGTTCTCAAAGCACCATCAGAGCAAATGGCCTAAAAGTCTTTCTTACCACTCCACTGGCTGACTTTGTCTTGACATCAAGCTTCACCAAGCCAAATCCTGCGAACAGAATTGTTTTGCTCAAACCAAGTTTACAATGCAAACAAAACTGGTGGTAGACAGTCTGAAATATCAATATTACCACCATGAAAAGACAACAAGGTGCATGGTCAAATTTTAAGATGCCATACCATAGCCTTTGTTGAAGATGTCCTTGGCAGACTTGCCCAGGTCAGCATATGAAGGAGGCACAGCCATTGTACCTGCAGAGGGAGGCAAAATATAATGTTCAGACAGTGCTCCAGAATCAGTCTATTTTGACCCTGCTATGCAGACTTATACAGAAGTACACAGGAAATGAAGCATACAGAAAAAAAATCCATTACAATTTTACCATGACTCTACAATGATGGGTGTGGCTGCAAGCTTAAGGCTAACCCTGCAACTGTAAGCCTATCTCTCCTGTACAGCTGCAGGTTCAGCAAGTGAGTTTCATTCGGTGGCACATTATCTGAATATGTGAGTGCCTTTGCATGGTTAAGTAATATGAATCAGTATTTAGACAGGACAGGAATGACGTTTTTTTAGGGTTACAAAGTAACACTCACGCACACTTATTATAATGCCATAATGTCATCCACAGATCATCACCTCTGTAGTTACTTAAGCATTACAGGAGTGATGCTAGTAAATGACCGATGTTCAGGCTACAAGGTTTTTAGTTTCAATTTTGTACTAGAGATGGACAGGTATTGAACAGGCTCTATTTCTTGTGACAGACACAAAAAGGGTCTGTCTGCACAAAAGCCTTGCTTTGATGGGTCTATCATCTATGATCAGTATCCCACAGCTATCCTATGCATTAAAGAGCACTCAGTTCTTCCTATCTGCATGGCCTATGGTCTAAACAAAAAAATGAAAGAGTAAGAACACTGTCACCCCTTCCTGATAAGGGTTCAGTCTCAGTTTAATGGCACTAAGCTGTTTCTAAGTATTGATATATGCACCCTTTGCATGTTTAAAAGGACAACAATTGCCCATCGCCTGTTTATGTAGCGTTATTAAACGTCTCTATCACAGATATGGCATTTACATGAACTTGACAGTAACGTTATGGGAAACGGTATAAATGTCAGGCAGCAGGTGAACAAGGTTACCGAGTGAGAGAAGCCATTTTGCCGCACTGGCAAGCCTAGCCCAGGCCTGTCTCTCTTAAAACCTCACCTTCCCCTCTAAATGAGTTGGCTGGCATCACTAGGCGTGGCGGGGCGCTTGCCAGTGCCAATTAGCGGGATGTGTTAGTTAACCGGTCAACTCGCATTATCAGCCGGCTGCCTGGCTACACCGCTAACTAGGCCGAAGACAGGCTACCTAAAATACTGCAAGTGACTGAAAACTAATGCGGCCATTATTAGAAAATAGGACTTCGTAGTAACTTCGCCGCAGACACACAGTTTCCTCAGCGGCTTTGAAACGTGGCTACTACAATGTCAGTTATCTAAGTTAGCCTAGCTGCTGGGTTTGACATGTGTCGGACGCAGCATGCTGTGGGGCTAGCTGAGCTAACTCTGCTAGCCTGCAAAGTGCCGGTCCGAGTAAAGCATGCTCTGCCACACTCACCACTGTGTTGGGAAGTGGGTGAGCAGTGGCAGAGCGGCTGGGCGAGTCTCTTACCAGTAGAAGAAGGGGCTAGCGGCACACTAAAGTGACTTTAAACAAGATGTTCCTCACACCGCACGGCCGAGGGAGGCTTCTCCGGTTGGAGGGCGAGCTGAAGGAGACTGCACTGTAATGAAATCCAGACCTATCACATCCCGTCGCAGGACCCAGGAAAGTCACACATGTGCCTGTGCGGAATTATCAACAGTGCATTAATTATATTAAAATCACAATATCGCTCAGAAAACCAGCAGTATATATTAAGTTAATAATTAAGTTATAAATATACACCCATATATGTATATTTCGCTGTGTGCATAATAATGTCACTGTCACTGTCACGAAACGATAATTTCCGGGTATGGTCTTCAAAGGACAGCTAAATCTCAGCTGCTGATTGCAGTATTATTTTGACTGGAGGGTGGTTGGCTGTAGCTATATCTGAGGCTGACTTTCTGCGTTTAAAAAACACTATTACAATGCTTTATGATTATGAGACTATGATTACTGCGATTATTATGTAGTAGTGGTATTGGTATACATTTGTAATGGGTAGCAATAGTGAACACTTAAATAGAAAAGTACATTTAATTTCCACTTCTTTCACTCTCAACACTCATACATATTTTATATAGACATCCATGCACATATGTGCATAAATACACTCTACACATTCAAATACACATAAGTTAATGTATGAGTGTATACATGCCCAGTTCACATAGGCTGTGTAAGTTCAATCAGTATTTGAAATAGGTAAATAATGAGTGAGGTGAAGGCACAGTCTTTGCCACAAAAAAAAAAAAAAAAAAAAAAAAAAATTATGAAAAAAATGACAAGGCATGGATAATAATAGACTAGTGGCCTTCTTGGTTGAAGAAAAAGTCTTATTTATTTTCTCTTATCATTCATTCATTCATTTAAAAAAAAAAAGAAAAAGATTTTGTAATTTATTTCCTGTTGTGTCATAAAAATGCCCCAGATAATACCATCAGAATATGAAACATCTTGTTTCCCTTCCACTGAATTATCGACATGCCAGCACTGCCACAATGAAACTTTAACCTGGTATGCATGTTAGAGTGTATTTATCTTAAGTCAGCAATGACACAATGCCATGTGTGTACTATATATGAGGCCCTGTTTCCTTTTTATTCTTCACCAAATGTAAATACTGTAGTTCACCTGTGTAACATTGTGCTGCCTATATTAACACTAGAGGGAGACATACACACTTGTGAAGTCAGAGGAAGCCATTAACAAACACCAAAGGTTAGTACAAGTAATGCAAACAGAATTACCTGTCTGTGTGAGCTGTAGGTTTACAAGATGAAAAGAAATAAACAAACCTAAAATACATGGGATAACATTTTTTATCCAGCTCTGCAGATGCCAAAATGCAGCAAGAAGCTGCACCAAAAAAGTGACACCCAAAGTACAGTATTAATTACACATTTTAAAAATTACTGCACAGTCACTACACATGCCTCCAAGATAGATGAAGAGGAAGCCAGACCAGCAAGCATGTATTTAGCAATCCAGATAGATTTACATCTGGCACTCTGCTGTGTTGCTGTAGATAATGCTTTGATCTTTTGGCGCAGCCTGTTGGAGAAAAGCAAAAACAACAATGAGGAAGGAACGACAATGACAGAGAACTTTGCATGGATGAAGTTATGAAAAATATAAAGTGACTTAAAAGACCTGGCAATATCCCTTGAATTCACAAACAATTATATTATATGCACAATTGTTGACATCAGTATTTACCCTTTGTGATGATTGCTTTGGAGCCACAGTGCTGTACAGGACGTCAACATTGCTCTCAGCATATGACCTCTGGGGAGAAATATGTGACACAGAGAAATGTCATATTTATATTCCTTTTACAGACATACACATTTCCTCTGGAAAGGCTTACACTTTTATTTAATTAAGCTGATGACTGCACAGCATGATGTAGGGACAAAATGAATTCATATGTGAGTGCACTTGTGTAGTACAAATAGTGATGGTGTAGTTTGGATTGCAGGTACCTGGCGTGAAGGTTTCTTAATGTGCTTCACATCACTGTATGTAATTTCCTGTTCAGCCTGTAACGAATAAGCAACTGAATGTCAGATGACCAAGAAGTCGGAAACACACTCAGAAATCAGAATGACAAAGCTCTCTCCTGCCGTCATTCTGGCCCCTTGCTCTTCTTGCTCCACATAATTTCAATGGTAAAACATTTACAGTAGAGCTATACAATACAGTGGTGGAAAAAAGTTTTCGGACACCCTTAAAATTTTACACAATCTCAAATATTATCATGAAATATTTGTGGAAAAATCTTTTTTGTGTTTCAAAAGGTGTGGCTGCATTAGACAAATACAAACAAATACAAATTATATATTTTTGTTTAATGTTTGTTTACAAGAAAAACTAACAAAACTAAATTCTTGGCAAATTCTTCTGACCACAGAATCTTCTTCAGTTCCTGGCTGTCCAGTTCTTGTGTGCCTGGGCCCAACGACGCCGGGCTAACCTCTGTCTCTCATTGATCAGGGGCTTCTTGATAGCCTTGTTGGACCTTAAGCCATGATCTAAAAGTCGGCCACATACAGTGCGGGTGGAACACTGGACACCAGTTTGGTTTGACCACTGCTGCTGAAGCTCCTGTGATGTCATTCGGCGGTTTTTCCTACACATGTGGATCAGGATGCGGTCATTTCTTATTGAAGAAACCCTTGGACGCCCAGATCTTGGTTTGGTTCCTGTTGGTTCATCTGTATTTCTGCAGTGTATCCAACTGCGGAAGGACTGCATCTGCACTTCCTGGCTATCTGGTGGCAGGTGTCCCCTTCCTGGCTGAGAATCTTTATCTTCAGGCATGTTTCCTGCGTTAGGTTCCTTGTTTTAGATCAGCTTTCAAATGTGCTCGTTTTATATAGACACAAAGCTTGGCAACAAAAATTGTGTCTTTTAATAAAAAGAACAACCTTCATCACTGGTACCAAAATGACCCAATACTCAAAATTTCTTATGTATTTTTATGGAACGAATCAATTTTAAGTTTTTAATGGCTTTTTTAGGATTTGTTTAGTATTTTGGCTGTGACTGTACTAAAAGAAATTGCACTTGAAGGCCTAAGAGTGATTCTTAATGCAATATTTCACAAATGCATGGGGTGTCCGAAAACTTTTTTCCACCACTGTATGCATTAATACATTAATTAATACATATCAGTATAACCATTGTCTTTACAGTAAGCATGGACATCTTTGAGGTAAATATTTCTCTTTTATAGCTGACACATCATTCTCAGAGGAAATGTAACATAATTTCAGCTTTCAGCACTAACCTCAACACTGAATAGATCTGTGTTCACACACTATATGGTATCCTGTTTCAGAATATCACAAAGAAGATAGATATTATGATGTATTTGAGCTAATATTGGCTACATGGGGGTATATTGTTTCACAATTTACACTCAAACCAAATTGTATGAGGAAATGGGTGAAGATATCTTACCACTGTCGCAGGTGATGAATCGATTTTTTCGGCCTGCTCTAAAAACACAGCAAAAACTCATGTTATTGAGTCTCACAATGAAATAGTGAGCAGTGTTTTAGTAACGTATTTCAGAATGGCTGGTCATAAATTGGATTAATCAAAGTTCACAGACTTACGACGTCTTTTCAACATCCACCAAATAAATAAGGCCACCATTACAATGAAGATCAGCAAGCTCAGGGAGATGATGAAACTCTTCAGGTATTTGGAAGGACTGAAACAGAAATTGCAAGCACACAAGGCAAATGACAAATGATTATAATAATACAAATATTTATAATATAGCTATGCAAATGGACAAGAATGCTGACCTTTGCTGTCCCTCAACTGTGCCAGGTGATATATCTGCAAAGATTTATAGCGTTTATAGTGATTTACATGTTCAAGCAGGGAGTGCAGTGAGCATAGTAAGTATAAATTGCTCATTAAACATTATATGCATTAGCATCTGTAGCATTGTGTGACAATATTAAATGCTTTGATTCTTACTTGTTGTGGTGGGGCTTATTGTTGTTGTAGTTGTTGTAGTTGTTTGCTCATAAACAGTGATATGCACTGGCATCTGTAGGTTTCCTTTGGCACACCAGTACCAACCACTGCTCTCGAACCTCAGGTCACTCATAGTCACATTGACAACATTTCCAATACTGGCGCTGATGGTCACTGCTGTCCTGTCGATGGATCCAGACTCCGTCACACAGATGCTTCCCAGTCTGCACCACTTCATCCGTCCAGAGAAAGTAGAGCGACAACTGACAGTCACACTCCCTCCTTTAAACCCTGTTACCTCCTGCTTGTCCACATAGAGGCTGGGGAGGCCTTGAGAGAAAACAACAATCAACAGCAAAACTGTGTGTAATAGTCCATAGCTTCCAAATAACAATTATGACTTTGAAATATCAAACGTGGAAAATGTTCCTGACTCTAGACAGCTGTTTTGTTGACATTCAGATGGTAGATAAGCCAAAGTCAGTCAAATAACTGAATTTGTATTTAGTTGTGTTACCTAATGCTATTTTAAGCTATTTTAATACAAACTTAAACTAGCCTATTTTGTTGTCATTTTCTACAAACATTTCGGTTTTGGTTGTGATGAAAACTATGAAGGGGTCTTACCTGTGGAGACTGACAGCTGAAATTTCTGTCCATCATCTGCCCCGTTATTAATCTCCACAATACACCAGTAATCAGTGTCCGCTGCCGTCAGGTCATTAATGGTCACAGCGAAGATTCTTTGTTTTTTGTCATCAGAGATTGAAAACCTTCCTGAGGTACTTGGTTGGTTGGTTTTTACTTCATAAGTGCACCCATACCAACCAGCTCCTTTACACAAGTATTTTACATGGTTTTTGTAGCGTGGATCATAGAAACATGGGATAGAGATGGAGCCTCCTGCCCTCACTGACACTTTATTCACAGTTATTATGCTGTGAATTCCTGCAACAACAAGAACAACGATCAGTATTTTACTTCGTATGACCTGCCCGATGTCCTAGATATTATAAAGATATGTTTTAATGATAAGATTACAGCACTTCTGTCTCCAAAAAAGAAAAGAAAAGAAAAGAAAAGAAACCTGTCAGGATAACATTCTTAAAATTGAAAATCATGAACTTGGGTGGACGCATATGGCTAATATCATCATTATCACCAAGGCCATTGGCAACACCATCAATCCAAAATGAGAAACTCCTATACACATTTCGTAAAACTACTCTTGTGACTGACCTGTGAATGCAGCGAGGATGGGAAGGACGTTGAGAAGTTTAGTAGCCATGGGGGTGAATGAAAGTGAGACGCCTTGGGATTATACACTTCTATCTGCAGCAGTTTTGAGGAACTGCGCTTCAAATCCCACATAAACCACAGTAGCGAAACTGATATGCAGGGCAATTCTTTCTTAACAATAATAATAATAATAAAAAAAGAAGTCCAACAAGTGCATAAAACTTAAAACAGGCTAACACCAAACATAATGTTCATAAATTATCACAGAATAAGAGTGTGTGCATAATTCTGTCAAAAAAATCAGATAGAACCTTAATTTCAAATGCATTTTCAGCTTTGCCGCCTATTCAGAGGGAAATCTATGGTAAGACGCAGACAAACGCCGAGACAGTAGCAGCGACAAGAACCGAGTCAGGGTGTCAGCCCGAAAGGAAAAAAAAAAAAATCTTGCCGAATGTTTTTTTTTTTTTCTTCACAGAGGAACTTCCCAGTTCTCAAAAATAAGTGCAATAACTGCTGTCACAATCTCTCTTCCTTGCATTGTGATGCAGTTGTTAGTAAAGTAAATATACAGACACACACACACACACACACACACACACACACACACACACACACACACACACACACACACACACACACTTAAGTTGAAAAACTGAGTTTTAAAATAGCTACGTTTCATTTTTTTTAAAGCAATCCAACAAACATCATAATGTTAAAAAAATCATCTTTGTTTTACTGAATCACTTTCACAAAAAATCTTTTGTATCACATACACAATTGGGCTAACTTTCTCAGAGGCTGTGTTTTAACTGAAACTTATCAGACTGGTGCCAGCAAAGAAAAAGAGGAGAAGATGACTACCTGCTTTGAACAAGTAAGACATTTTGGAGAACATTCAGCAAACATGGCTTTTAAATAATTTTTGAGCAGACCAGAAAAAACTAGGATAAATTAGGCTATAGTTTCCTTTTCCCTAACAAAGCATAACTGTTGAGTCAACTGGCTACTATGGCAACTCATTGCCAGGAGAGGAAGCATCGAAATATTGAAGCAGTCATGGTGTATGGGGGCGGGGGTGGGGGTGGGGCTGCTGGCAGGGTAATTGTGCTGCTCTGGTGCCTGACTCAGAGGTTGGGTGGCCAACAGGTTGGGCAGGTTCTAGTCAAGGGTGTGCTCCGTTTATATTATGACCTGCTGGGTTGAAAGGAGCACCACAAGTTTAGGAATAGCAGCCAGACTTTCTCTGGGCTGCAGAGTGCATCTAAAATGTGGTGGTCCAACAGCTTCTAGTCCATATTGTACCTCTATGGATTACTCCAGGCAAGTGAGTCTGAGCCTGCTGGGCAAAATGTGAAGCTTCATCAAACAGATCATGTCAGTCATTCTGTGGTTCTTCAGCCAGGAAGGGATTAACAATCACACACCACTTACTTGCCTTGATATTACTGAAACCTTGATAAGATAAGATAAGATAAGATATTCCTTTATTAGTCCCACAGTGGGGAAATTTCCAGCATTACAGTAGCAAAGTGGATAGCAAAATATGAAGCAAATTTACATTATAAACAGATAATAAATAGCAGCAAGCAATATAAACACTATAAACAAGGAATGTAGAAAAGATAGAAATATGAACAATTTAAACAGCAGAAAATAACCTAAACCTGAGGAACAACATGCTCCAACGGAGGTTCAGGGTTAATGTGAAACCATGAGACCAAGTGACAGAACCCGAGGCCCGGTACTGGGATTCAGGAACTGTCCCATCAAATTGGCAAAGTAAAATTCCTGTTATGTCCTCCTGATTTTTGTGTTTATTGGCACTGACCATTTTTTAGTGTGGCACCACTATGCTGTAGATCACAGTCCCTTCTTCTGGTTTAGTCTGATGGAAAACACAGACATACATGAACAAATGACAAACACTGAAGGGGCAACCGTAAAAAGAGCAAAGGCAACAAACAAGGATAAAAACTGTAAATACTTTATGAGAATAAACATAATGAGAACAGTTTAGGTAACTAATTGAGATGTTCTGTGAGTTTAAACTGCACGGGCAACAACATCTGCATTGTCACAAAAAAAAAAAGAAAGAAAGAAAGTAAAAAACACCTTCTTTTGTGTCCAGTTCTTTATATTAACAGTACTGTATGTCACCGCATCGTCAGGTGTTTGGGCCTGCTGGATGGAAAACATGATCAGAGATGGCATTTTATTACAACCTCATAGAAATGTGCAAAGATGAAGTGTTCAGTTGTTTTTACAGGATATTCCCAGGACAGAGATCAGAAAGTGTAACTATCTCAGCATCATTTCAGAAATGACAAAGAGAAATAATTCCTTCAGGCACAGTTATAAAATATTTTCTGTTCCTCTTTCACGTTCTATGTTTGGCTGTTTCATTTGAATATTACAGAAGTAAGGAGTGGTATGGCTTGTCACATAGTGTATGTACGCACTAATTGTGGAGCCCCTGGTGTGTCAACACATTTATCTGTGGCAGGTTTCCAAAGTGAGGAACATTTCTTTTTCAGTATGTTTTCTTCCCTAATATGCAGAGCAAATGTGACAAGATCAAAAAACCGTCACTGTGTCATGCCTGCCACCTCATCCTCTGCCAACAGTGGTTTATTTTATTTTTATTAATACATGTATGTATCTTTGTGTGTGTAATAATTCAGTTTGAGAGCAGAGTCCTGCAGTGTTATGCAATAATTTTAGCAGACTTTGTACGTCTTTAAATAAAAAGACTTACAGTAAGCAGACTATTTATTACCATGCCTCGTAAACATTCAACATGTCAGTGCTAATACAAATCAAGATAGTTATAATCAGCAACTCACAGCCATTTTTTTTTACTGCAGACTTTTACAATTGTATGGTCAAGTTCTTTAATTGCTCTGTGTGTCCTGACTCCTATGATGAGTTCAAAATTGGTTAAAATATATTGATATGTCAGCATAACAAGGAAAAATACAAATGATGACAGGATGATCATTCACTACTGTCTTACCACTGTGGTGTCTGAGGCTGCAGCTTTGGCCTTGTCTAAAATTTGAAAAAAAGGAAATTCGATGTAAATGACTCTCACAATAACTGGAGGAGGCATTTTTTAAACGATACAGAATATTGGTTCTGAATTTGATACATAGACTTTACCAGAGACTTACTATGTCTTATCCTCCAGGCAAACAAGGCAGCAGTTACAACCAAACCCAGTAAGACTGGGATGATGATGAGAATCTTAAAGTCAAAGGAACTGGCAGAGAATAGATGCTTGATTAAAATGAAAAAAGGACACAGATTTTTTTTTCTCTCCAGCTACATGAAGTTACATGAAATATGTGCATAATCCTGGACACACATTGTTGTTTTATTGTTTTAGTCTAACCTGCTAGAGCAAAAGTCATAAAATGCACCTGTATGTCCCCTGTGGAGTGTGGTTGTCTGGAAACTGTATTTACACTTGGCAGTTTTTGTACAATCACATGTTTTTAGGTTATCACCTTTATGTCTGCTTCATGTCGTGTGGAGGGTATGGCGTACAACAAATTTGTGAATCAGATTTGAATCCATAACGCTGTACATCATAGGTGCCATAGCTCTCTGAGCCACTCATGTTGGGTTGTGTGAGTCAGATAAAGTAAAGGGCACCGACCTCTGGGATTCATCTTGCAGGTTCCCTCCACCTTCAGTGGAGTTTGTGGGCTGAGCAGAGAGTGAATGAGCACTTGTGAGCAAGGTGGAAGGCTGGTGAGTGGTTGTATGTTTTCCTGTGAAGGCTGAGCAAAGAAATATAAAGTCAGTGTTTCGGTATTTCATCATTCATTATGAAATCCAAACCCAAGATTTTCAGAGCAAATGGCATGGATTGATTCTAGATGATCATCAGAACTATTTTGAAGTTTGATATGTTATTTGTTGGAGGGAATCCACACAATGGCTTCATTTTTATTAGGCATCACACAGGCAATTATTAGTGACAATATTAAATGCTTTGATTCTTACTTGTTGTGGTGGGGCTTATTGTTGTTGTAGTTGTTTGCTCATAAACAGTGATATGCACTGGCATCTGTAGGTTTCCTTTGGCACACCAGTACCAACCACTGCTCTCGAACCTCAGGTCACTCATAGTCACATTGACAACTTTTCCAACACTGGCGCTGATGGTCACAGCTGTCCCGTTGATGGATCCAGACTCATTTACACAGATGCTTCCCAGTCTGCACCACCACATCATCTCTCCAGAGGAAGTAGAGCGACAACTGACAGTCACACTCCCTCCGTTAAACCCTGTTACCTCCTGCTGGTCCACATAGAGGCTGGGGGGGCCTTGAGAGAAAACAACAATCAACAGCAAAACTGTGTGTAATAGTCCATAGTTTCCAAATAACAATTATGACTTTGAAACATCAAATGTGCAAAATGTTCCTGACTCTGTGGTGACGACTCCTAGACAGCTGTTTTGTTGACATTTAAATGGTAGATAAGCCAAAGTCAGCAAAATAACTCTGTCTCCTTTGACATTTTCGACAAAATTCCTGAAATTTCACAGAAAGGGTTTTGGTTGTGATGAAAACTGTGAAGGGGTCTTACCTTCGGAGACTGACAGATTCAATTTCTGTTTTTTATCTGGCCAAGGCTTAATCTCTACAGCACACCAGTAGTCAGTGTCCTCTGCCATCAGGTCATTAATGGTCACAGTGAAGATTCTTTGTTTTTTGTCATCGGAGATTGAAAACCTTCCTGGGGTACTTGGTTGGTTTGTTTTTACTTCATAAGAGCACCATAACCAATAAGATCCTTTACACAAGTATTTTACATGGTTTTTGTAGCGTGTATCATAGAGACATGGGATAGAGATGGAGCCTCCTGCCCTCACTGACACATTATTCACAGTTGTTATGCTGTGAATTCCTGCAACAACAAGAGCAACGATCAGCATTTTACTGTAAACTATGGTGGTATTAAGTGTTCCTTAATATGAACGATTTTTTGCAGGCATTAATAACTATTTTGACAATTAGATTGTAACCAGCATGTAATTTCATTAATTGTAAGTACCATCTAATTGTTATCAAATCTGTTTTGTCTCATAACTCTTACCCAATACCTTATATCACTACCGATATCTTTATTAGTATCATCCCCCTCAACATCACAGGTGACTGTTATGACTACTAACTTAATACCACTCTTAGTAAGACTTTGCTTACTTACCAGTGAGTCCAGAGAGGATAAAGAGAGGAAGATAGCAAAAAGCCATGCCTGCATTAATGTGAGTGAATGAAAACCACTTTCCTGTGTAGTCACTCACACTGCTACATTTCCTCATTTGGACTCTTGTCAGGTGAGCTGCTGTCTAACACCTGCACATACTAAATATGTTGAGGCTATAAAACAGTACTCTAAAATCTCTTTTGTATCTCTGCTGTACATTCTGTAAACTGTGAGTTCAACAGCTTCCCTTTTCCTGTTAAACATTAACCAAAGCTAATAGCCAAAGCATATTCATGACACTTTTGGTATTTGTTCTCAATGTTACCTAATTCAGCGATAAAGACACTAAAGTAGGCTACTGCATGTTTTATGGCTTATATTTGTGTTTCTTATATTTGGTAATCTAGATGTGCTGTCATTGACGTCAGCAGGGCATATGGAAAGAGGAAAGGGTATGGGGTCACCAAAATCAGTAGGGTTCTGTCTCTAGGGGCCATAAATGTGCACAGCAAATTTGAAAAGCTAGGTAAGTAGATCGATTTTTCACTCACTGCCCCATCCTGTGCCTACCAAAAATACACCTTTCCCCTCCCAACCCCATGACTCTGTAATGTTGCAGCAGCACTCAGTGTTGTGCTGCTACATCATGTCATCAATCCACACAAATCATGGAGGGGTCAGGTGGCTGCTAGAACCACTGATCTGTAATAAAATTTGTCAGTGTGACACCTCTCGAGCGAGCCAATGAGAAAGACCAGACAGTCGGTACGCTACATGTTCTTCACTTAAGCCGTGATTGGACTCCTTGGAGAGGCCAAGAGTGAGTGTGTGACGCTGGAGTCATCAAGTTAGAGGATGCTCGGTCGCAGAGGCACAAGTCATGTTCATATCTCTTTTTTGTTACAGTACCACTGTGGTTACTTTTCTTCATAAAGTAGATAGAAAGTAGAAAAAATACAAAATCAATGTAAGGCAGCCCATTATATGAATTTAAAAGGAAAATTGACTGATTAATTGTTAATAGTAACAGTTTATAGTCCATATAACTTGTTCATCAGGAAAAGGTGTGTGTCATTATCCTGTGAACCTAACACACACTGATTATATGGAATAAACACAATACTGCAAAAAGTGGAGATTGTGGTCTTGTCCTTGATTGGATGGCCAATCACGACTCCAAACAGTGAACACAAATTCAAAAATCATTATTTCCACCGATCCATCCTGTATGTCAGTGCCACCAGTCCCTCCTCTTCAGTCCCTCTCCATATTGGGCCATGCCCCGGGGTTAGCTCTGTCCTAAAGATAAGCTCAATATTATCGCCCAACCAAATAGAAAAGGGCACTAATGTACCATATAGTTATTTACAGTACTCAAATTGAGGGGGGATGAGGGTGGATGGCATCCCCCCTGAAATAAAAACGGTCAAAATTGTCCATTGTCCTTTTCTGTGAAATTTGCCGAATCGTTAAGCATTATTTGTCAGGACAATATTATGCAGCAGAGGACAGGCAGACAGACGTGCGTATGCTTTCCTATCTGCTGTGCAGGGCATTCACTGCAGCAGCATAAACCTCCTTAATTCAGCCTACGTCTGCAGATGCTTCATCATGAGCATCTGCATGTGCAGAGGTGGGAGGCTGTGATTCGGTATTATTCTCTGCAGGCATCTCACACTGTGCAGCTAAAGAAGCATCTTTCTCTACATTTGTGGGAGCAGCATTATCTAAAGGAGCATTAACTAGTGGCTTGGAGACATTAACAGCTGATCTACTTAGCATAATTTGCATAGATCTACTTTACAGCGAGCAATAAGCAAGGTAGAATTACCAATATCAAGACAGTAAATTGCCTGCTTATTTAATTTGAAAGCCCCATCCGGCCTGCAGGCTATTTAACCAGTTCAAAGAAAGATACGCCCATAAGCGCAGGGATTGGTCAGAAAATTAATCGGTTCTGATGTCCCATTTGCTAAAACAATCTTTATATAAACCCTCACCCAATGATAAGCCTAGTCTGAACAACGTCTCGCCCTGAGCCCCGGCGTCCAGTGAACGATATTTTCGTAGGATGGTGACGGCAAGAACCAGTTGACTTACATTCATTCTCTACAGCCGTTCCTTAATTTTACCACAGCCAACTTAAGCCTACTCCTAACCTAACCCTAACCCTAATCATAAAGCCAAAATAATAATTTAAGATGTAAAAGAAAAAAAAAAAAAAGACTTGAAAAAATGAATGCCATTCTAGGGAAAAAAAGCTTCAGGTTCCGGCGACCTTACCAAAATGGCCGACCGATAAGGTTGTGTTAGTCGATTTTTGATGACGTTTTACATAACTGCCGGCGACTGCGCGAAATATGAAGGAAAACGCGCAGATATCTGGTGTAACACTGACATGACGTTTAAATACGGTTGGTTTTGGGTGTGAGTGACGAGAGGTGTCCAGGCTGACTGTGATGGAGTACGGGAGGGAGAGGGTGGTGGCGCTGGTGGACATGGACTGTTTCTACGTGCAGGTGGAGCAGCGGCTGAACCCGGCTCTCAGGAACACTCCCTGCGTGGTGGCCCAGTACAAGACGTGGAAGGGGGGCAGGTGAGTTTCTGACACAGGGGCGGTGTGTTCACGGTGTGATCGATGCAACTGATCAGCAGGGCACAAGGTAGGCTACAACACCCCACCACCTCACTTCAATGCAGTGAGGCCTGCAGTGAATTTACAGTAAGCTATTGCCAAAGCACACTGCACTGTGAAGTAGTAAAAAGCAAAAACGCGACAAAGTATGACTAATGTGATTATTATCCGTGTAATAACATCATTATAAATAAATAATGTCTGCAGAAGCAACCTAACCATGAGTGAACAAGAGTAAATGAGCTGTTAAAAACAAAGTGCGGGCTTTCACAGTGGTGGAGATAAATGACTAGACATTATAGTCACAGTAGCACAGTTTTAAGTGACTGAGTGAAGTGCAGAGTTATTATAAGTTTGTATTTGTCATTAGTTTTTAGTTTATTTATTTATTTATTTATTTATTTATAGGTATAGCTTAGTTTCAGCTCTAGTCTCAATAATCATCAGCACCAGCGCCTTCTCATGAATGTTTTTTTTTTTTTTTTTTTTTTTTTTTAATATATATATATATAAATTTGACCAAATTGACAAACACTAAAACAGAAGACATTTTTTTTTTTTTTTAATTTTATTTTAGGTCAATATATTGTTTCATTTAGTTTTAAAATCTATTTTTACTTTAGTTAACTGAAATGTTTCTTTTTTTCCCCACACCTACTTTAGTTTTTTAGTTTAGTTTTTGTTAAATATAATAACCTTGGTTTAGGGTTGTGGTACCATACACACCTTCTTGTCTGCAATTCTCTCTCTCTCTCTCTCTCTCACACATACACACACACACACACACACACACGTACGCGCGTAAACCAAACCTCTTTGATCAGTTGCATGGAACATTCAAATCAGTGCCTCTGTGTTGGCAAGTCACCCGCCTTCCTCTCCACCTTCCTCAAAGTTTTGCACACAGATAACCTCATACTTCTAACTTCATCATTTGTAAAGATACAAACACAATTCCTGAATCTGACCTCATTCTCCCTCAGTATCATAGCAGTGAGTTACGAGGCCAGGGCCTACGGTGTTACCAGGAACATGTTTGCCGACGATGCAAAGATGCTGTGCCCGGATCTCCAGGTGGCGCGAGTGCGGGAGTCCCACGGGAAAGCGGACCTCACAAAGTAAGTGCCGTTGCTGCCTCTATGCACCCATTCACACTTCCTGTGCATCTGCCACAAATAAACTTTCTTTGATGTCAGATGAATGATAAAGAGGATGCTGTCTTTTAAAGGAACAGTCTGCCCAACTTACAAAAAGATAGTTTCCCGCTTACTCTTAGTGCAGTCTATTCGTTCAGGTAGTTTCTGTGTGATTTTGGTGGGGTTTCCAGTTGGTCGTCACCTTCCCTCTCTCTCCCAGCTCCCCGAAACAACGGGGCTGGATGAGTATCCTTTATGGAGCTCAGGCAGTCAAAAATTTTGGGTACATAAGGGCAGACTGGAAACCTAAAATCACCAAATCACACAATCTATCTGGATAGATAGTGAGTACCAGGGATAAAAGAGAAGATACCCCTTTTGCAGTCAGGGTGAACTGTTCCTTTAGCTATCCTCTCTTGGGACTCTCTCTGCCTCCAGGTGTCACTACGTTAAAATAGTGCACAGTTGTAAATAACAACCCCAATCTGTACAGTTACAGGGATGCGAGTGCGGAAGTGATTGAAGTGATGTCTCGTTTCGCTGTGATCGAGAGAGCCAGTATTGACGAGGCCTACATGGATCTGACTGCTGCGGTCCAGCAGCGGCTGAAGGACATGACTGACAAACAGATAGAGCCTCAGCTGCTGAGGACGACCTACATCCAGGGTTACCCACAATGCTGCCCTGAACAACAGGCGTCTACAGGGCACGCTGCCTTGGACAAAGGTAGGCAATAACAAACTTAAAATTCATAACAAAAGACACTACATAATTGTTTACAGGTCCACAGGTTAACTAATAAAGCCGACAGACTGGCAGATTTTAATGGATAAAAAAATGCTGGAGAAATTGTTTTTCCCTGATCTACAAAAATATTGTCAGAAGGGTTACTTCCATACATTAACAATCTTTTAAATAGGACACTGCATGCGAATTTGGAAGAATTTTTTTATGTCAGTTATTCCTTTAGTTGGTCTAAAATCTTTAGTGACACTGGTGGACGGAGGGCACTAGTAGTGAAAAGATGACTAGAATTGCAGTTTTTGTTTAGTTTTTAAAACATAACTGCAAGAAATTCACGTGTCTTTCCAACCTAACCACCTCATGTCAAAAACTTAAATGTGAAAACAGTAATAGAAACAGCTCTTACCAAAAATAATGACATGAATATCCAACATAAATGACATAAAAGAACCAGAGAACACTGGAAAAAAGATGGGGAGGTGGTGACAGACTGGAAAGCCTGACACTTTTGCTTCATGTTTGTCCCCAGAGGAGCAGAGGAAGAAGGGAGTTCAGGAGTGGCTGGCGTCCCAGGCTGTGTCTCTGTCCGGGGGGCACGGCAGTGCCGCGCTGCAGCTGGCTGTAGGGGCGCTGATCGTGGAGGAGATGAGAGCGGCTGTGGAGAAAGACACAGGCTTCCGTTGTTCAGCAGGGATCTCACACAACAAGGTAGGATAAACTTAGGCCAGGGCGATACTGAAGAAATGAAAGAGCACATGATTACCTCATGGTCAATAATGTTTCTCAGAGTTAATGTTTATGATTTCTGAACAGGTTCACACATTTTTTTTTTTTTGAGAATTCATAGTTATTATTAGTACAGTAGCCTTGAATAATTAGTGATGTGGATATGATGTGCAGGTAAAGGCAATCACTGTTCATCTGACTCTCCCAGAACAGTCTAATAAGTGCGTAAAATTTACTTTAATGTTGCCTTTCTGACCACAAAAAGTTCACATTTATTTCATGATACTATGACACGCCAAATCCTGACAAAACTGAGTCTCATGTCACCCAGTACTAGTTAAACTCTAAAGTTGTTTAGAGTTTAACGTGTTGACTGTTTACTGCCTGGTGCTTTCAGGTACTGGCCAAACTAGCCTGTGGTCTGAACAAGCCGAATCGACAAACTGTTGTGCCTTTGGACTCTGTACCAGAACTTTTCAACTCTCTGCCCATCAGCAAGATGTGAGTGCAAAGTAGTACTGTGCTACAGAGAATTTGCTCCTGATAGTTTACACCATACACTGTGTCATATACAAAGAGATGGTGGCTCGCGATGTAATTTACTTGCTGTATTGTTGGTTTGCTTGTGCAGACGTAACCTGGGGGGGAAGCTCGGTGCCTCCATCACAGAAACTCTGCATGTAGAGAACATGGGAGAGCTGACCTGCTACTCTCAGGCCCAGCTGGAACAGCACTTTGGAGAAAAAACAGGGTAAGACTGGTCAGATATTAGTGTCAAAGTCAAATGTGTTAAAGGATGACTGGCTGGCGTAAAGCTTGATTAGTCCTTGTATGTCTTGTGTCGCCCATTATAACAGTGCTAATTTGAATTCACATTTTCATTACGTAGGCTTAGCTGAAAAGGCATTACATGGCGTCCCTAATGAATCACTGATTTTAATTGCCATTTTAACTCCATTCACATGGTGCAAGACTCCTTGTCATTTCACACATACAGTGAAAGAATGGCTGGGGAGGCACAGGTTTCTCCTATAGGGACAAGCTCATTTAAAAGAATGCTAGAATTAAGTTTGACTTGAATTAAACTGTTATTTATTTATTATGGAATCTCACTGTTTTGCAGCCAGTGGCTCTATGATTTGTGTCGTGGGATTGAGTTTGAACCGGTGAAACCCAGGCAGCTTCCTAAATCCATTGGCTGCAGTAAAAACTTCCCTGGTAAAACATCCCTCGCTACAAAAGAGCAGGTACTGGAACACACTCTCTCTCTTTCCTCTGTCATCACTGTCATCTGTCTCATATCGATTGATTAAACAGAATTTCGAAAAAGAAAGCATTTATTGTGAGTTGTAGCTTTGGCTGATGTGGATAAATGATGGTTCCTGTGTAGGTACAGCACTGGCTTTATCAACTGGCTCAGGAGCTGGAGGAGAGATTGATCAAAGACAGAGAAATGGTAAGGAGAAGCCATGATCACACCTGACTGCTTTGTGTACTCTGGCCTTGAATGGAATAGGCTCCTTGTGTGGGTCATCCATATGTTTCTGATCCACTTTTCTGCTAACATCTTACGGACTCTCTCAGCCCTCTCACACTTTGTCTTCCATTTCTAATCTAGGCTGACACACATGTTCATGCTCTTTGATAAAGTGTGTCATTTTTCTCCTCCATACAGAACGGCCGTGTGGCTAAGCTGTTGACAGTTGGTGTCCGTCAACTGGGGGACCAGAGGCAGAGTAGTTTCTCTCGTTGTTGTGCTTTGGCACGCTATGATGCAACCAAAATATCCAGTGACAGCTTTGCCATCATCAAGAGTCTCAACACAGCTGGAAATCACCAGGCAGCATGGTAATTAGACTACATTAATACAGTTAAATAGTTAATTCCAGTGGCTTAATTGAATCCTGTGTAATCTGTTTCATTCTGTTCCTTGCACCATGGCTGTCTTAATCCTCAGGAATCCCCCCCTCACCATGCTTCTCATCTCAGCTAGCAAATTCAGTGATGCTCCCTCAGCTGGGGTAATTTCCAGCTTCCTCTCCAGTGATGCCACTTCCACCCAGTCCCAACCACTTTCCCCCACTCAGTCCTCTAACCAGCCATCCTTTAGGCGGAAATATGACTCCAAATCCAAACAGCCTAGCATGATTCAGTCTTTATTTCAAAAGGCAGCTGAGAAACAGAGGCAGAGGAATACAAAAGAAGAGACAACAGTGGAGGAGGGCGAGGAGAAAGAAGACAAAGAGGGGGAAGATGGAAATGGAGACTCTAGAACAATCCTTCCGTCTTCATCCTCTGTAGTTGAGAATCAATCTGAGACAGCAACCACCTGCCCTGTCTCTTCTGCCAGGCTTTTCTCTCACTCTGTTTCTGTAACCAATGGCTCAGCCAGCCCCCATACTGCCATTTCCTCTTTCTTCCACAAGAAAAGCATTGAAAGAAGCTTACAGCCCCCAGGATCACTCTTGAACAATCCTGAGATAGGACATAGGTCTGAGCCAGTGAAAATAAGAAACTCTGAAGACACCATGGGCCATACCTGCACTGACACTGCCTCAGGCCTGCAGGCAAAAGGACATATTGAGGTAAAGCAAAGCTTGGAGTCTCCGTCTCACAAGTCGCTGTCTGAAGAGTTGAGGGAAGAACACGATGCTCTGCCAGAGGAAAATCACCCTGGAGGAGCAGATTCTCCTCTGCCCTGCCCCAGTCCTCCTCCTGACCCCTCTGTGCAGCCTCCCAGCCTGGCCAGTGAGGACCTGGTCAGCTGTGAACGCTGTGGCCAAGAGGTGTTGGCCTGGGAAATGCCCGAGCATAACGACTACCACTTTGCTCTGGATCTTCAAAACTCATTTTCCTCCACAAGCACAACCGCCATCTCGCTCTCTTCCTCTAACCCCTCCTCCCCTGCCCCTTCAGCCTCTCTCAGGATAGGCGGAGCAGCCACACCTCAGTCATCCCGGGGGAAGACAAAGGCCAGGGGCCCGTCTGCACCCCAACCAAAACGGCCTCGATCTCAGGGCAGAAGCACAGGCACTTTAGACTGTTTCTTCAAGAGGACCTGAGGACGTACTGTAGATCTGCAGATCTTTTAATGGAAATAAAGAACTGTTTTCTGATACTTCAGGTATCACAAGCATGTATGTAAAAACAAGATTTTTACATATACAGGGACAGAGGAAAGCCATAACGTGAGACGATTCTAGCTTGGATCTACGTCAAATTCAATATTGCTATTTTTTATAAAATTGTGTAATTTACAAGATGGGGAATTAAAGAAATGTTTTCTAATTCATGTATAGCAAATAATTGTTCTTCAGGAAAGATGTTGCTGTAAGCTTTTTCTATATATCTGTTATATCTATCCATCTATCTATACACACAAACATGCATACATACAGTTAATTACTATATATTAAAGTCGGTTTTTACATTTTGTGGTACACAAGTAGTAGTTACCCCTGACTTGCCACTAGGTGTCACAATTTCATATAAACTCCAGTCCAAATTTGAACTCAAGCCATATAATCCTTGTTGCTATTAAATCCAAGGAAACTGACCTTTAGGATACAAGCAGGGATACCTGCCCCCATGTATGATCAGTATATATGTTAATTTTATTTTGTGATGAGCCACTCAAGAGATCCAGATAATATGTACCTTCTGTAAAGCTGGAGAGTACATATTTGATAGTTTGTTGAAATAGAAATGGTCAGAATTTACCCAGTCAACAAAAATATACACCATAAAAAATGTACTTCTGTGTTTGTTTATGACCACGGTAGTAAAAGGGGCTCTAACAAGAGGCCACAGCTAATCTGACTGACACAGAGCAACGACTCTTTTTGTGATAAGGCTTGAAGACTGATGAAAACCACGGCTGCTGCCTCTAGCACTTGGTGGATGTATTCTTAAATTTCCTTATAAAGTTCAACATAAGGGTTGTTGAGGTTTTAAAAACAGTCATAAAGGCTATTCACCACAACAGACTTAACAATGTAATTGGAACTACATTGGGTGATAAGGTTTTAAGGAAGGGATAGGTTGTGTTTATTCACCAGAGATCCATAACTCAATACTACAAAAGCAGATGCATAGGCAAGTCTGATGCATTTTTTTAAGTGCATACATATAGCCACAAAATATGCTTGCCTATAGGTTTAGAGCAACTGCACCATTTAGGGGTGAGTCATAAACATTTAATTTTGTTTACATTCCCTTCAGTCATTGTTTTGTAGTGAAAGTGTGTTGTTGCTCAGCTGAACGAGTGAAACCACCAACTGCTACTTCAGCAGGGGAATAGATTTGGAGGTTCAGTAGTTTAGCAGGTTGGCAAAATAGAAGTTGAGAGCCATGTAAAATCCAGTTTACTGTAGTGAGTCATACTTTCTGCCATGGAAACCGGTAGACAAATAGTTAATGGCTGATGACATGGTTAAGATGAAGAATAAATCATTTTTACATTTTGTCCAAGTGACATCAAAACATACTCGACAATTGCAGCAGCCAAAGTAGATAATAAAACTTTTATTTATGTACACCATGATATACAAACTGGATCTGTACATAAATATATAATCGTACTTCACCCAAACAAATGAATAAAATATTACACTTTCAATTAAAAGGAAAACAGATCTTGCATTTGTGGTTGCAAAAAGTGAAAATGTGTTGGTGTCATTAAAAGGAATAAAACAGTCAGAAAAATGTATTTGAAAGAATTTGTAAAATTTGAAACCACTACAAATCTATAAAATAAAATTTCCTCAGATGTATCAAATCAATTTTAAACATCTGAAAAGCTGTGTTTTCCCTAAAGGCTATAAAACATTTTGGTTGAAATACATTCTTTTTTTTTCTTCTTTTTTTTTAACCCCTCTCCCCCTTTTGAGTGCACACAAACCGTGCATAACATAGGTGCAACAAAACAGGGCACACATGTCCAGTTGTCCTCTCACCTAAGATGTCAGTGAGACAACCATCAGCACAAATCTAGTCAACATGCAATAATATAAGACCTTAAAGGCTAACAACAGCCTTGAACAAATAATTGCAATTTATTGTCTTTTTCAAAGTCATCTTTAAGATACCAAAAGCTATTTCAAAGAGTAGCACCAACTCAAGTAGATTTACTAAGTTGTAAAACTTTGGGGTGTGATGGAAGGTTACTTGAATGGTCGTTCCATTAGGCACTGGGTTAAAAACCCTTCAAAGTTAGTGACATCAGTAACTTAGGTGAAGAGACGGCATAAAGTACCTCACACGATTGCTTTAACAGGGTAATTGTACATACATAATGCAGTTAAACACATATCTTTGGGAGAAACATCCATGTCTTCTTTTTCCCTCAAAACTCCCCAAGCCAACAACAGAAACCTCCCCTGGAGTACTTCTGTGAGAGTGGAATGCTGTCTAATAGAAAATCTACACTGACCTGAGTAACTAAAGCACTTGAAAGACAGGCAGTAAGACCATTAACTGGCTCACTGGACTATCTTGAGGCATTAATTGTGAATCAAAAACAATTTTCAAAAACGTGACATTAAAAAACCAGTTATAAGGTGAATGCCAAGGTGAATTATCTTGGCAGATTAACACACAAAACAGGGTCAAGTTGTAACCGTGCATACCTTAAAATGCTCTCCTTGCCTTCATAAAGTGCTCTTGTCAGCAGTATAGCTTTGACCAAGATGACCTTCAGTCAGTTTGCTTCTGAGGACTGTCAAGCTGTGAGAACCACACATTTTTTTCTTTCTTTTTTTAGGAAGAGGATACACTTCAAGAGAGTTCAGAAACAATGACATGATTCCAATACTATATAAAGGCTTGTCTGTTTCAGTCAGGCACTATGCTGGTAACACAGAGAAGATGCAGAGTGATGATGAAAAAATGATGATTTTGATAATGGAGATAAATACACCTTGATGTCCAAACATTTCATATGAATTTAAACTGCTGAGTTTGTAAACAGATGTCTGCAAAAACAATCGATCAACAGTTTCACACTTTCAGTGCATGTGGCTGTATGTGTATTAGGAGTGTGTGTAAACTGTGTCAGCGGCACGTCATTGTGTGTGTGAGTCAGCAGTGTGTTTCTTGGTAGCTGCTCGTGTAGACTTGCTGCCATTCATCGATCTCTGTGTGAATAGTAACCATGTGTTTGACACCAGTTCATTTTGGTAGATTTGTTACAAGGTGAACAAGTTAAAGAGGTGGCTGAGGGATCCCCAGTCATGAAAAACAACATCCTAAAAATCTCAACATCAGAAAGCAGAATAAATGTCAGCAGCATTTTTAAAAGGCTTGAGAAAGAATGAGGGGAGCTTGGTGACATCAAGGCTTTGGAAAAGCTATGGGGTGAAAAATGATGATAAAATCAAAACGAAAACACATACAAAACACAAAAAACATGAGAGGGATTTACTGTGCAGAGACCGGGGCATAGTGGCCTTCGGAGAAAGCAGGAGGTTTTTACGACAAGGACTTCCCAAAAGAGCCTTTTTTTCTGGGAGGGACGGTGTGTTTGTTTGTGGTTGTCCTGGACCCCAAACCTTTTCTAGGCTCTAGGCCTCATCATCCTCACTGTGGGATGGCTGGTAGTGGGCAACAGGCTGCAACTTAGTGACATGGCCGATACCTTTGGTCACGCCCTCTCTGAAGAGCAGCTTGGCTCCCACCTTCAGGTATTCTGGGTGCTTGATGAACCTGAAGCGAACCACCGCCTTCTCCCCTGTCCTCAGCTCTTCCTGTTATAAAGTCATACATGGATGCATTAATAGGAAAGAAAACTGAGAAAGCATCAAGAATGAAATTAATTGCAAGTGGACCAAAGACACTGATTCATGAGGGAGTAGAAATCCGACATGGCCTTAATAAGTGATGGAAAGCTGTGCAGCATTTACTTAGGTAAATCATTGGATTATAATATGATGTTAAGATTAGACGACCTAGGCCTAAGAGAAGCAGAGCACAACTTTCCCGGTAACATGAATGACTGCATCACCATAAAGAAACTGACCTTCCCGTGTACAGCCACCACGATGGCGGTCTGTCTCACGTTGCCAACATGCACAGTAACCTGGAAGCCCTTGTGGAAGGTCTTAGCATGAAACAGCAGGACAATCTCAGCCTCAAACAGCCAGCAGATGGTAGGGTCCATCTCTGGGCTCACCATCACCATGCCCTGAGAGAGGATAACAGATTGGTAAGAATGAAAGCTGTTAGTTTTGGTGATCCCATGATCATCCCTCTGACGCCACAAGAAAGCCAAGAGGGGCATCTGCACTCAGAATGTGTTTTTCATCCCTTTTTCTTTGAAATGTGGCATCTTTGGTGATATATGCTCATCTCTGTGGTATTTTTGCTCTGTGCTTCCTAAACTTAAACTAACAATCTAACAGCTTGTCCAGGACTGTGTTGTCTTGTTTCTTGGATTTTCAGTTTCAAAGTTTGAGTTTCACTAGGTGGAGCTGTTTTCTGTTTCTTTATCTCTAATGCAGCTCATGCTAACTACCCTGCCTGTCTTCTGTTTATTCCAAAGTGCTCTTATTGTTTCAAAAAAAGTAAAATGTGCACAACAGGATTTTTTTTCCTGTGCAAAACAGGATTTTCCCCAAGAAAGACGTATCTAATGAGCAACAGACAGTAGCAAAAGAGACAATGGTTTATAATGAAATCACTCTGAAATTTCAATGAGACACATACACTTACTAACAAAAACAACAACTACCACTAAAATCTCACCTTGCGTAGTAGTGACCGGTCAAAGTCGCCGAGTGCCAGTGTGGCAGCCTGGCCAGCCCTGAGCACCCTGCATGCTGACCGGTTCCTCTGGATGCTGCCCACTGTCAGTTTGTGAAACTGGCCCGAGTCAGTGGGCCCTACCACCAGCTGCTCTCCCTCACGGCAAATACCACTGTGCAGCCAAAGACAACTTCAGGTTAGAGCCTGCACTATCACTAAAACACTAGTTGAAAGGAAGACAAAGATTTGAGTATTGCACCACACTGACCTGTACAGAGTGCCTCCTACTACAGTCCCCACCTCAGGCACAGTGTAGATCTCATCCACCTGTAAGGGAATGTACACAACTGTAAATCACATCATCAACATGTGTATATTTATACTGCATCTGTGAGACTACAGCATGAGCTTATTCCATGAGGTGCCAGCTTACATGCTTACATGTGCTTGTGTATTAGACCAACCTGAAACTCGGTAAGCTGTTGCATAAGCTCCTCCTGCTCCTTGCTGTTACTTAGGGGAGGGATGATGTTGAAGAAGACTTTCAGCAAATCCAGGCTCTCTCCAGTTACACTGGACAAGGTGAAGATTGGTGTGATGCTGCCAAAAAGAACACATTCATGTCAACAGGATATAAAGACATATCACTGTCATGCAGCTAGTTTTATGAGTCCTTGTAAAGACATCCAGTTTTATCAGATGTTTTCCAAATTGCAGATAGAGCACATATACCAATATCACCAATGTCACAAGAATTAGGTCTTTGGAACCAAGTGAAAAGCAAAATTTTGAAAATGATACTCCTACTTGTGTTTTTAGCATAAGCAGTATTGACACAACTTGACCCTCAGCTGTGTAACATAGCCTTAGCCTACACTATATGTTTAAATACTGGAAATACTTTGACTTGCCATCATGCTTAAAGGACTGTCAATCAAAATGAGAGAACATAATCCGAAATTAGCATTGTTTTGGTTTACTTGTTGATGTTTATAATCAAGATTTAAATAAAGTGTGAGAGTGTATGCTGAATGGAATTTCTGTTTTTGCTGTGGTATTCAGAATCATGAATATCGGTGGCATTGGTATCAACTACAAAAATTCTGGCACTGTGATATCCCTATATGTAACTATGAAACGGTAACAAAAAGAACAGTTGATATGCTTAGTCAACATTGCTGAGTGCACTGTATATAAGGCATTTTTCATACCTGGGCGACTGGGCAAACTGCTGTGCTGCCGTGACGGCATCATCCGTGCTGCCTACGACCAGAGGCACTTTGTTGCATCCTGGCTGCTTCAGGACACGTTCCAGCTGCCGCACTGTACGCTCCACCGTGGCCCTTGTGCACAGATCCACCTTACTCACCACGATGAAGATGGGCACCTTCAGGGCCATGGCGAGCCCCAGGTGCTCCCGTGTTGTGCCAGCTGGAACACAATAAGGAGAGGGAGAGAGGATTAAATTAGTTGGAAAACAGTATGAAAATCAAGTGTCAAAGACAATTCATTACATGAAACCAACTGATGAACTAGCATGGACTCCACGGTGCCCTGCCCCATCCTGGGCTGAAAGACTGACCAAATATGGAGACTGATATCAGCTTTCTAGTCAGTCAATTCAGTTGTATTTTGCATATCTGTAATTATGCCACTTCTCATGCTAAATTTGCAAAATGCTGCGAAACTTGTTCCACTCTTTGATTCTAAATGTGCACTTGCACTGTATTTATTATTTAATCCGCATATCTTGCCAGCACCATGCAGGGTCCTGTTTAGTTCAAAATGGGAAACTGCAATGCTCAACATACTCCATGCAACAGAGTTATGTTGCACTCACTGTGTACATAATGCAGGTAGAATCCCATTTCTTATCTAGAAGCTGAAACTTAATGGAGTTTGTGGGTCAAGAGACCATGTACACAACCTGATAAGAGCAGGTAAAATGAGACATGATGTATGGCTGTTATGTCACCAGAAAGAGTAAATAAAAAATTTGACCATATAAGCAAATACGGCACTAATGCCAAGTTTGTGCAGAATGCCTGATAAGAACTCTCCTAAACTCAGTGACTTCTCACAAGGAATGCAGAGAGCAATGCAGCAGTGTCCTCCAAGGTGCAAGCTTGCATGTTGGGTCATGTTGCTCTGTAAACAAAGCTGGCATGTGATGGAAACGGATATAGGTTATGTCTCAGTCCGGATATAGGACACAGCTAGGCCTACATCACTAAGGAGTTCAAGAACACTGACCTACAACTCTCATTTACAGGCTGACACTGACCAAAAATACACTGACGTGCATCAGCTGAGCAACAGATTGTTTTGCTAGCTGGGAGACATAAACAAAGTCTGCAACCTTTTACTCAGGCTGGTCAGTGTGTTGTGTTCTGTGTGTTTCAGGTTGAGGTCTATGGAAAGATCAAAATCCTCCACCCTAACTAATGTCAGTGATGACTGAAATGGAGGTCCCATAATACCTCTTATAAAATCATATAAAGTAGGGATGCAGCTAATCATCATTTTCATTTTCAAGTAATCTATAATCTATAAATCTATTTTCCAATTAATCAATTCATCATTTGGCCTATACAGTCTCAAATATAATGAAAAATGCTCTGCAGAACCCAAATGTACGTCTTGAAATTGCTTCCTTAGTCCAACGAGCAGTCAAAAAAATTAAAGATTGAGCTTATTTGTTTTATAATATGACCTAAGACAAGTAAGCAGTTTTAGCACCTTTGTGATCTTAGTGAACATGGAATTGATTAATTGGCTTTTTGCTTCAGCACCAATAGAGACTGGTTACCCACCCTTTGGCTTTTTGGTGCACAGATACAACCCCCGCCTAACCATATGCATTACACAGATCCATTTCTCTGTTTCATAATTAAAGCTGTAGTTCTTGAGTTGCAGACACTGTGTTCCCTCTCACGCAGCTAGGATGGTCCTCATTCTTGACCCATTTCCCTCCAGCATATGCTATTTTAGATCATACACCCACAAATGCAAAGCACATACAGTACCAGTATAAAAATGCAAGCCAAATAAATAAATAAATCAGGCTGTGTATGAGTATGACATCACAGACTAGGCTTTTCACTCTTCTACATTACTAGTTCAGGAGAGAACTGTTGTAACAAATTGTCCTTGGTCACTGAATAATAAATGTCAATGCTCAAAATGAATGGTATTCCCTTATTACAGTGTTTCCTCTGCAGTCCAATGCAGCAGTGGTGCTTAGGGTTCAGTTTTGTTTTAATTCCACATCTGTCTTGTGTGCATTCAAAGGCAGGAAATTACTATACATCCAGTGATGGACATCTGACAAGCACGATTCTAATTTAACCAACTGGGAGGAATAATTTGCTGTCAAAGGAAGATAGATTTGTGTGTCATCAGCGTAGCAGTGATACATTATGTTTTTTTGAAAATGTGACCCAGGGGCAGCAAGGAAACACAAAAAGTGGACTGAGTACTGATCCTTGTGGAGCACCGGATTTGACCTTAGAACAAGAGGACATATTGGATGCAACACTTTGTCCTCTGTTACCCAGGTATGAAACTTTGAGGCCACTACGGTTCTCAAATTAGTAGAATTATTTTCTATCATAGCACTGCCACTGTATCAGCACATAGCGGCGCTCCACTCCCATATTCAACCTAGAGGGTGACACATTTGACAGTCCTATGGCAAATAATAGATAATGGCAATTTTGGAAACAAGAAGGCTGAAAAGAGTGTTCAAAGTGACAGCAAAACAACTGCTGTTTTCCGGTCTGAGGCACTTAATTCATTTTGGAGCAGTACTTTCCCAGTGAAGCTCCCGGTCTCACAACAGAGAGACTTAATGGACCAAACTTGGAGGATGTATTACACAGGCATGGACCAGCAAATACAATCATATGGCACGATACTATATCAGTTTAAGGCTGAATACAGAACAAAGTTTGAGCTATAAAAAATAGTAATGGTGGAGTGGGGCTGAGCCCAGTTTTGGACAAAAACCTTGGGGAAAAAAATCTGAGAAACTATGTAACTAAGTCATGCCAGCAGTGAGTTATTATGAAGCCCAGTTAAGTACAGTTCTGGGCAGAAGTTCTGTCACTGGTCAATCAATGCATTACGTCTACTACACATTCGTTACAGCAGCCTTGACATGACAGTTACACAAGCCCTCACTGAGCCACAAACCATACACTGACAGCTGCTAAATAAAGTTAACACAAATAACTAAAAAGGCCAGTAGGCTATGAGTTGCAGGTCTAACTAAAGAGTGTTTCCTAGGCTCAGGGTTAGACTACATGCCATCTATAAAAAAAAAAGGAAAAAACATCAGAGTTAAAAAACAAAAAACAACACAAAAAATCTTATCAGTTAATGCGTTCAAACACTCAGAGAAAACAAAGATTCCTTTATGCATACAGTGGAAGATCACAAGCTGAGAGGGCTCTTATCTATCCCCCACCCACCCTCCCTTTTTACCCACAGGCATATGGAAGAGTAATCACCCCACACTGATAAGTCAGGATGGCCGAGCGGTCTAAGGCGCTGCGTTCAGGTCGCAGTCTCCCCTGGAGGCGTGGGTTCGAATCCCACTTCTGACAGCAACTTTTGTTTTTTGGCACATTCCTAGCAACCAACCTCTAAACCAAATAGTACTTTACTGCTTCAGCTTTTGTTAGCAATGTAGACTGACATAAACAACAAAGCCTAAAAGAAGCAATGGAAAAGTCTGCCAAACATGTCCCACAAGTCCTGTTCAATTCATATTTCAAGTATATCATAGGTCTTGTCCAGGGGTTCCTGCTCTCACTCTGACTTGAAGTCTGAGTTGCAGCACCTACCAATAAATGAAGCTGCAAAATCTCACATTAGGCAAAAGCTTGTTAGAACTGGTCATATTTTTTGTAGTGGCTATTAATTCCTGTCTCCATTCTGTAAAGTCAGCATCTGAGTGGTTCAGACTTAGCTCAGAGACCCAGCAGCAGGTCCAGGGTTCACCAAATCCCAATGGGACCAAATACACAGCTACTTCTGGTGGGTCAGATTCTGGCATGAATGGAAGGTATTTGAGTTATTCTGGGACTAGTAGTGGCGGACAGAGAGGAGGAGAAGGGGTGAAGTAGGGAGGGTGGTCTGTTACATAAGCTCAGATATCACGTTCAGCAACTATTGGTTACATCCATGACGATTGTAGAGGTGTGGTATACAAACATAGCTACAGAGTGTCAGACTGCCCCTGCTAGTATGCTGTAATATTCACACTGTTAACAGTCTGCGTCCCAGTGACAGACTCACCTTCAACCTGGCTTATCTGTTGAATGATAAAGTGAAAAGATAAAGCATACTTAGAGGTATAAAAAAAAAAAAAAAACTTTATGGCTGACTGAAGAGGAAAGCTGCCTTTTTTCCCCAGTGGTAAAATGTCACTTGGTACACTTGATAAGCAAAAGTTCAACTTAGCTCTGGAACCAGACTTGCCAGGTCTAACTCTGTGAGGTCAAATGAGCAGCAAATTGACATGTTTACATCTTTGACCCAAATTTTCATTGCCTTAAGTTTCATTACAGGACATATTAGCATCCAAGGTACATAATCTGCCCCCATGACCTGAGCCAGGTAGATAAAGGCATATTGATACCAGAAAAGAGTGGCATTCTCCTTCAAAATGGTAGCATTCAGAAATACCCCGAAGAGGACTTGTTATGTCAAAAGGTTGATAACTTTTTATATATATATATATATATATATAAATTTTTTTTTTTTTTTTTTTTTTTGGTATTTTTGCTTTATTCAATAATGACAGGCAGAGGAGAGAGGGGATGACTTGCAGCAAGGGGCCTGGGCTCGGACTTGAACCTAGGCCGCTGTGGTAAGGACTTGGCCTTGAAAAGTGGTCTGCTCTCTATAAGGTGAGTAACCGGGGTGCCCCCAAAAGGTTGGTAACTTAATAAATTATTCTTGCATCATGGCTAGGAGTGTGCGAGTGCCCTTCTTCACAGTTGTACTTTCATCTTGGTCAGCACCTCTCCAACACTGGTGTGCATTCCTTTTCTCACCTATCCTGCAAGCATTCAGCTATTCCACAAAATACAAATTAAAGTCTTACAAAATTATTATAAAATTCTCACCAATGCCAGTATTTGCGCTGACGACCAGCATAGCGAAATCCGGGCAGTAGCTGGTGAGGCCAAAGATAGTGGTCTTCAAGTACTTGTGGTGTCCCGCCAGGTCAATGAATGTGATCATTTTAGAGGCACTTTCACAAATCTCTTCTGCTGTCCGAGACTCGCTGTAATTCACAACCTAGGAAAAGAAGTATACAACAATCTCTGTAATGTTTGCTACAAAATTAAAAGAAATGGCAAGTGGCACCATAGGGCCAAGCTGAGGGGCAATTGTTATTAATTTGAAGTCTATGTTTCGTTAAACATTAGTGCTTATAATTAATTAGTAGGCTATTTTTTTACATTAATATTACACTTGATGAGACTGTTTCACTCCTCTTTTATCATTGTAACCAAAACTACTTTGTCTGATCTACTGGAAGAACCTAGTAATAACCATGACATAATATATTAAACTTGTGGTGTAGCCATTTATAACAAATTATGTGAAAGTATGTATCTAGGTCAAACATTATTTCTTCTCTGATGCATCTTTTCTCACCTCTCCTTTACTGTTGAAGCCAAGGATTTCAAAGCTTATACTTGAGGTGCGTCCTGTCTGGATTTCGTGAAGATGTCGGAAAAGGTTGAGCCTTGCTCGTCCCCGTCCATTGTCCAGCTCGCCTTGTGTCAAAACACCCAGCAGGGTAGATTTGCCTGAGTCCACATTACCTAATACGGCAACCCGCAGGTCCAAAAACTGAGGGAAATCAGCATACACACAAGGAGTTAAAAGTCATTTTAAAAGTCATTTTAAAAGTGAATGAACCACAAGCAAAAATCAAGTCACATCAAGTCGCCACAGTGGCACTGCTAACCTGCTGGTCATCTGGCACCTTTCGAATGAGAACCTCAGCAATCCTACGAGGGACATCAGAGTCATAGTCGACCTCTCGCTCTCTGAGAACAGTGATGTCAGCTCCGACTCTGAGAGAACGGTTAATAAACAGATGTTTCAGAATCATTTATGATTTATCCCTGTGTTCATAGTACCCAATTAAAAAAAACAATAAAATGATATTTGGTAGTGTAATCACAAAATAATGATATATCACTAACAGTAAACCAATGCAGGTTTGGGTTTGGCTTTTTTTTTTTTTTTTTTCCATGCAATTTTTCTTCAATATCAAACAAGGACAACATAAACAGCAGTGATAACAAAGGATGGAGGACCTGGCTTATTAAGAGAACTCGATATTCTCTGCCCTTACTTCTCTGCCATCCTATGAAGAGTCTTCAGTGATGCTCTCATGTCTTCCTCTGTTAGTCCCACCAGCATGCCATTGTCCTCCACCCCAATCTGATACACAGCTTCGCCTCGGCCCTCCTGCAGACGCCATTTCATTTGCGTGACCAGGTGCTCAAAGCGGTATTGCGTAGGATTGACCAGCTTCAGCTATGAAAAGGAAAAAACAGTGAAATCAGTGGTATACTTCACAATGGTCTTTGGGTAGCCATCCATTTAAATTTAGTGGATTAAAAAAAAAAATCACTCAGTGAAAATACTTATTAGAGGAAAATATTAGAAATTAGTTCTGTTTGTCACAAGGGGGGAAAGAAAGACGAGTCTGTGTGTATATGGTTGGGTGAGCAGCTGTTCAGACAACCCTAAAAATGTTCTTGCTAATCCACTGTGGTGTTGGTTTTCCAGGGTAGACCACTTGTGACTGCACTAACACAATGTTGACACTTAATTGTAGTGATTAGTCCATACATCTGAACCAAATAGTGGTCCCCCACTGGCAAAGTTGTTTTACCAGCAGAATAAATGACAAATTCCGATGGTTGTGTAGCTATACAACACAAATTCAGCATCAACTATGGAATGAAATTCATAAAATATGGATAATGTTTCTTTGCCAAGGTCACTAAATCAAGTTGTTTTTTTTTTTTTGTTTTTTTTTACTCTCTAAACTGGAACTCTTCTTTTTTTAAGGTGTGGAATGAAACAAGTTAGCTAAATTTGAAAAAAGCGAGAAACTTTTGGAGCCAACTGACATGCCTTGGCCTTACAGCACTTTTGCTTACCTTGTACTCTATATTTCCCTCTTCAGCCTAGGAGAGGGAGGGAAGGCAGGAGAGCGAGAGAGCGAGAGAGAGAGAGAGGAGACAGGAACAACAGCTGTGAGACAATAGGTCATTGATTTGTTCAAAGACACAAAGAACAGCATCTGACCAAATGAGCAGTCAGTGCACTAGCGCGTGAATAGGTAGTTAACCTACTGAGAGCGGTTCAACATGACCAACAGCTTTAGGTATGGCTACTCAGTCTAATAACATATACACTCTGTGGCCACTAAATTAAGTACACCAGTACAATCTAATAACAAACCAAAGCAGCTTTCTGCCACAAGGTTGAATGTTATGATGCCTATAATGGTCAGGTTTTCTTTTTGTCACAGTAATAGCTCAATTCTATGTTTGGCATTGAGCTCATAGTTCGTGGTGCTGTTGTACGGGACAGCATTTTTCTGAGAGGTGTCTCTACTATTCTGTCCTCTTCATGCATATAAATATACAAAATTAGAAACACCTCTCAATATAATGTAGCCCAGTCCAAGACCTCTGCAAACTACAACCTCAATAATAAACACAATTAAATTTACACATTCTCCACAACATAAACAAAACATCATAGACTTCCTTAAAAGGTGGAATTCATGGCAGAGTTGTTGACCTGAACTGCATTAGACTGTACAGGCGGATCTAATAAAGTGGACACTGAGTGTACTTTACATTTATGTGGAGGTATTAAAGTTATTGTTTCCACTAATGGGGAAATATTTCACATTCATACAAACTATCTGTGTTGTGGTAACGTTATATTAAACGGATAGGGCAAGGGGTCCCACAAACAGCCACTGAGGCTTCACATGTTGAGGCATGTCCCAAGGGAAGGAGCTACCAGGACCTTTAATGTCACGTATAAGACACACATGCACAATTCAGATTTCAGAGGGGACAACAATAACTACATGAACAAGTATCGTGCCGCTTCAGTGTACAGATTACCACCAATTACCATGCAATGTTGTAGGACTTCACCTCCACCATAACAGCAGCACAGCAAAGTTACCTAGCTAGTTCCTCCCTCTCCCGGCTAGGTATTTACAAACACAGCTGCTACTCTCGGCCGAGCCGCTCAACAAATGACTTTTTGCAAGCAGCAACACTGGTAAATTTTGGTTCGCTTAAGATAAACATTAAAATAAACACATTTGCTCACAGGCATTAGAGGTATACTCTCTGTAAATGCAGAGGCTAAATAGCTAATGTTAGCCGAGTAGAAATGTCATTCATTTTTTTTCCTTCTACGGCCGATTACGTGTCACTGCAGTGCATGCAAGTAAACTTAAGACATTAGAGGTTTGGGTATGCGGAAGAAAGGAAACAGTAAATACCGGTTTAAACGACAGATATATCACAACACTCGCACATTTAGTCAGTGTTTGGCTGCAGATAATAAATAATGTTAGCTCGAACAAGCGCCCGCAAGCTAGCGGCACCGATGGGGGTTTAACACTGTTTCAGCCTTACCTCTGGAGGTAGATATGGGGGGTTATTGCTTGGTTTGAAGTTTCGGGACGCCCGAGCCTTTGCTTTCTTGTTATTCTTTGCACATGCTTTTTTAGGAGCGACCCCGTGGCCATTTCCCGTGTTGGATCCAGCTCCTTGAGATCCAGAGCCCTGTGCAGTTCCTGAACCAAAAAGCTCCGATACCCGCGTATCCATCACATCAGCCACTTCTGCCCCTCGCTCAGCACCACCTGGATAAATATGCCGCTAAACTAATAAATTACAACTCGGCCAAGACATGCAGGCGTTTATGTTTAGATGTATTTAGCCTGTTAGTGGTAGCTTAAGCGGTGAGGGAGAAAAAAAAACAAAAACAAAGCACCAGCCCCCCTCCTCAGCCCCGGACAACAACAACACCAGCCGTGGCTCGTTTAAATTAGACTTTACAGTGGGGTTACGTCAGAACGCCAAATGTCAAGGGGTGCGCGTGATTTTTACACAGCGCCGCCCGAGCGAAAGGTGCTTCTGCTCGTCCATGCAACACCGCATGGTCTGGAGCCGAAAACTCCACCCATGTAGCCATACAATTAAATAAACCAAACACAAACACCAGTTTGCTGCCTTTTACATCAGACGAATAAGGAAATATGATTGCATTGGGTACACCCACAGACTTTAGACACTAGTTGTTTACAGGTGATGTAACAAACTCTTAGGAAGTGTAATTAAAGTTGACTTGTAAGTTAACTTTGCGTATTTATTGTTTCATTTGTGCTTTGATATGGTGGTACATTTTTCAAAAAAAAAAAAAAAAAAAAAGTAATACATATTGTAAAATATATATAGTAATATATATATAGTAATGTATATAGTAATACATATAGTAGTATGTGTGTGTTGATCCATTCTTCACCACACTAAGGACGATGTATTAAATAAGTTTGACCCTACAGATACTATGCCATATACTGTGAGGGTTAACAACAACTTAAAAAGGTTGGTAAATTATTTCACACATAATAATCAAGGTCGGTAAACTGACTGTAGTTGGAATTCTCTAATAAAGTTAGGCCATATTTCTTCACATAGCTTATTATTATGTGTTATATGGGAGTGAACTTTCCTCCAAAATTTGTGAACATGAATAACTTTCTCCCATAAGTAAAGCAGAGATAACTAAAATAGGGCTAACCTCTATATAAGTAATATATTAAGTCCTAAACAGACAAAGCAAGAACATTTCTGTTAAAATAATTTGTCTAATTTCAGTACATTTGTTTGACATTATTAAAAGGATAGCTCATGTGGATGTGGTGAAACAGGCTCTTGATGGTGGCAGACCACAGCTAGTAAACAATAGTGCCACCAGGTGTTCATCTACAGACATCACATGTCTTTTTTAAGCAGGAGTCTAACTTGGGATCCATGAGCGCCCAGGGGCCCTGGTGTTAAGCAAAATTAAGATTAATTTAATGTCACCAATTCCTGATTCACTCTAAGATGCCATTAGAAAAGAATGACTAATAACCTTTTGCTCATGTGACCTTAGATCAGGGTTTTCCCTCTCCTCTCTGTTATCTCCCCAGATGTGTAGACAGACAACAAAAATCTATTTACATCATGATTTGTATAATTTTGGATGGGCTCCTAAAGATTAAAAAACAGAATATCTGCATTACACTACATGTTATTGTTGAGTGGTTGTGTGCAGACTGTATTATCAGCAGATTTGCAATTTTGAGTCAACCGTTTGTAACCGTTTATATGTTTAAACTGCAAATGTCATGACTTGTTTTAAAATAATCAATATTATCAGTTTCATTAAAAGTTAAGGAGTTCAGGTCCAAGACTCTACTGGTGTAGTATGTCATTAGTGTGCACAAGATGAAGGAATGCATGCTGTATTTTAAGATGTGAGGGTCAAATCCATTTTTTTTTTCTCCCACAATGACCAGGTTATCCAGTTAACATAATAATCTAGGACTGTTTGTTACTGCAAAGAGACAGAGAGTTGAGAAAATGCAGCCAAGTCGCCTGTGGGAAATGACTAGGTTCAGAGTGTGGCATAGCAGAAACTCAACGCTGATTGGCCAGAGAGCCTGTGATGTAGGGGCTCTGCCCATTCTGTCTTGGCTGAGAGAAACGTGTGGGAATTTTACAGCCTTAAATTCCTTCACACATAGCTTCTACACCAATACACATAAACGACTCTCAAAGTTTCTATTGTTTGGGCCAGAATGAATTATCTGCTGGTGATTCTGCTCGGTGTGGGACTACTGTACCAGACCTCAAGCGCTGTCCTCATGGATAAACTAGCAGACAACAAGTTGTGTGCAGATGCAGAGTGCTCATGTAAGTCAAAAGACCTTCAAGGCGAAGTGTGATGTTGTCTGTGTAGTGTACGCAGTCCTTGCAGCTATAATAACAATCAAAAGACTTATCAAAAAGTTGCAAAGTGCTTCACAGTCAAGAGAACTATTGTGGATTAAAATCATATTGCAAGTGAAATTCACCTATTACGTAAATTTTACTTTAAGAAGGGTAGATTTTACATCATTATTTCCCTTGGTTCTTTTGTTTTCTGTACGTGTTTAGATGCTCTGTCCCTGGCCACAGCTGTAGATGACTTCGTGGCTCCTGATTGCAGATTCATAAATATCAAGAAGGGTCAGATGGTCTACGTGTATTCTAAGCTCATACCAGAGGAGGGTGCTGGAGTCTTCTGGTCAGGAAGTGTAGGTGCTTATTTGTTGTATAAAAACTTGGCCAGGCTATTCACTTGTACCAGTGCATGCTTGAGATCAGATGAATGACAAATGGTGTGAAATGATGCACAGCAACTGTACTAAACCAATATGAACTTAATATCCTTTCTGTCCCATACAGTACATCAAGAAAGATGTGTTGTTTAATATCTTATTTCATTGCATCTGGAACGAACAAGCATAGAATTTGTGCAGAATTTTTCTTTAGCATTAAACACAGAGGGTCTACATGATCTTGGTCTATGTTAACGTGTCAGCAAGGCCTTGTTATTTTCGCTGGCAGGTTTACAGTGAGCGTTACGTGGACCAGATGGGCATGGTCGGATACTTCCCTGCAACCATGGTGAAGGAGACACATAAGTTCAGTGAAAACACGGTTCAGATTCCCACGGCGGTGAGTATTTACACAACTTTGTGTCCCTCACAAACACCTTTCAAAGAGATACGAGTTTGGCATTTATTTCTCTTTGCTGATTTATTCTCTGTTGTCATAAGTTGTGGCAAGTGTTTTACTTTGTTTCCTTTCTTTTTGGTTGTTGTTTTGCCTCTCTTGCAGGACATGGATTTCTTTTGTGTTTAAGACATGACACAGATTGAAACTTTTCTTTCTCACATCTTCAGTTATTGTAATTATCCAGCAATTATGCTAGTGTTTTTTTAGGCTCTTATAAAGGAAAGTAATGAGTTAGATGCTAGAGCAGGGCTGTCAAACCATGTCTAAAGAAGGACTGATTTATTCACTCTTATAACTTGAATGGAATCGGTGATAGGAAGTGGTCAGTAGAAACGACTGATGTTGTATTTGGTTGCAGTTAAGACCTGTGGACTCTTGGCCCTCCATGGCAAATAGTTTGACACCCCTGCTCCGGGCTATGCTTGATGTATCTGTTTTGCATTGCTTTGTATCTTTATTTTTCACTTCGGCAGACATTTTGCTCAGTGCAGCCCTTTTCTCATGTCATGCCAAAAGACTGAAAATAAATAAATAAATAAAAACATCTGGACATCCGTTTTTGCAAGTGTACTCTTCCTCAGTTGAAAAGCAGTCTATTATGAAAATGACAAAGACTGCAGTCAGGGCACTTAGTAGATAGTGAATCATTGCTAAATATCTCTGTGTATGTGTTTGTTTTCTTGGGCTTGATTGAGAGACAGCATTGTCTTGTGTTTTGTGCGAAAGAAAATACATTTACTGGATGCAGGGATATCAATATGTCACATCTGATAGATAAATGAGTTCAAAACGAGCCTGCTCTGTCAGCGTCAGTAAGTTGGTGTCAAAGTGTCAACAAGTCGTGACAGCTTATATTAATTACTCTTTCGTCTTCAAGGCCAAAAGGAATTCAATAAAAAAAAAAAAAAAACATTTCAGTCTCCACTTTCTCTTGACTAAATGTTGACATTACACAGTGAAAACTGCGAGGTCCTGAACTCTACAAACAACTGCAGTTCTGATTTTGTGCAAACACATCTGTTAACATGCATTCTGCTGCTTTAAGGGCTAAAATGGAGGATAATTACCTTGAGTACCTGTTGTAAGACATCATTCAATTTGTGATGTCAAATAAAGCTTTCTCAAAGCAGCGTGTCAAGGCATATTTTATTTAAAGCAGGGAAGGATACATTTTTGTGTTAAAAAAAAAAAAAAGAAAAAAGCATCACACTCATGAGGTTCTGATGAATGGTTAAGCATCTAAGAAAGAAGGTAGCACCCTGTCCTTCTCTCTGTGTCACAGTGGTACAGGCAGGTGGATCCGAATGGAGAAAATGGAGGCAGATGAGAGAATAAAATTTGTAAAAATACACTGACTGACAACTGACTGACCAAAAAGCAAGACTGAATATGT